>NC_042969.1:21852821-21912821 GCF_901001165.1 Salmo trutta | reverse complement strand
GTGAAAACCCCTCCTGCAGTCCTCCAGCCCTCCAATGCTGCAGCCAGCCCCAGGTCTGGATCTCCAGATATGCACTCTGTGCCGCTGCTCTTTCTGCCATGGCGGATTTGATGACAAATGTTTGTTTGAAGCCGTCTGGTTCTCATCAAGTGTAGCACTGTCCCAGAGGAGGTCCTCATCTTGACCTGTCTAACCAACACATTCCCCTATGGACAACTCGTTCCTCCACTGGTGGGGATGGATGGGGATGGCTGGAGAAGATAATGTCATCACCTCACCGACAGGCCTCTAGACGTCTACCGACACCTCCAGGAAATGTAACAACTTAGTTACACTACCCACTAACATTTTAGTAAACCCCTAACACTTTGACAAATCCCTAACACTTTGACAAACCCCCAACACTTTGACAAACCCCTAACACTTTGACAAACCCCTAAAACTTTGACAAACCCCTAACACTTTGACAAACCCCCAACACTTTGACAAACCTCTAACACTTTGAAAAAAAACAACACTTTGACAAACCACGAACACTTAGACATAACCCCAACACGTTGACAAACCCCTAACACTTTGACAAACCCCTAACACTTTGACAAACCCCTAACACTTTGACATACCCCCAACACTTTGACAAACCCCCAACACTTTGACAAACCCCCAACACTTTGACAAACCCCTAATACTTTAACTGACCACAAGTCCACCACTAGGTCCGTAATAGTGAAGTCCACCACTAGGTCCGTAATGGTCAAGTCCACCACTAGGTTCGTAACAGTCAAGTCCACCACTAGGTCCGTAATGGTCAAGTCCACCACTAGGTCCGTAATGGTCAAGTCCACCACTAGGTCCGTAACAGTCAAGTCCACCACTAGGTCCGTAATGGTCAAGTCCACCACTAGGTCCGTAATGGTCAAGTCCACCACTAGGTCCGTAACAGTCAAGTCCACCACTAGGTCCGTAATGGTCAAGTCCACCACTAGGTCCGTAATGGTCAAGTCCACCACTAGGTCCGTAATGGTCAAGTCCACCACTAGGTCCGTAACATTCAAGTCCACCACTAGGTCCGTAACGGTCAGGTCCACCACTAGGTCCGTAACGGTCAGGTCCACCACTAGGTCCGTAAGGGTCAAGTCCACCACTAGGTCCGTAATGGTCAAGTCCACCACTAGGTCCGTAATGGTCAAGTCCACCACTAGGTCCGTAACAGTCAAGTCCACCACTAGGTCCGTAATGGTCAAGTCCACCACTAGGTCCGTAACAGTCAAGTCCACCACTAGGTCCGTAACAGTCAAGTCCACCACTAGGTCGTAACGGTCAAGTCCACCACTAGGTCCGTAACGGTCAGGTCCACCACTAGGTCCGTAATGGTCAAGTCCACCACTAGGTCCGTAATGGTCAAGTCCACCATTAGGTCCGTAACAGTCAAGTCCACCACTAGGTCCGTAAGGGTCAAGTCCACCACTAGGTCCGTAACGGTCAGGTCCACCACTAGGTCCGTAATGGTCAAGTCCACCACTAGGTCCGTAACGGTCAAGTCCACCACTAGGTCCGTAACGGTCAGGTCCACCACTAGGTCCGTAATGGTCAAGTCCACCACTAGGTCCGTAATGGTCAAGTCCACCACTAGGTCCGTAACGGTCAGGTCCACCACTAGGTCCGTAACGGTCAGGTCCACCACTAGGTCCGTAATGGTCAAGTCCACCACTAGGTCCGTAACGGTCAGGTCCACCACTAGGTCCGTAACGGTCAGGTCCACCACTAGGTCCGTAACGGTCAGGTCCACCACTAGGTCCGTAATGGTCAAGTCCACCACTAGGTCCGTAACGGTCAGGTCCACCACTAGGTCCGTAAGGGTCAAGTCCACCACTAGGTCCGTAATGGTCAAGTCCACCACTAGGTCCGTAACAGTCAAGTCCACCACTAGGTCCGTAATGGTCAAGTCCACCACTAGGTCCGTAACAGTCAGGTCCACCACTAGGTCCGTAACGGTCAGGTCCACCACTAGGTCCGTAACGGTCAGGTCCACCACTAGGTCCGTAATGGTCAAGTCCACCACTAGGTCCGTAATGGTCAAGTCCACCACTAGGTCCGTAACGGTCAAGTCCACCACTAGGTCCGTAATGGTCAAGTCCACCACTAGGTCCGTAATGGTCAGGTCCAACACTGGGTCCGTAATGGTCAGCTAAGCTATGCCTGCTGTGTCTCTTGTTCAGTGCTGGATTTATTTACAGACTGCCTCCGAACAACAAAACACACTGAGGGCTGTTGTTTGAGTTTGTTTGGCTTTTTGCTCGACAAATAACATTCCATCTCTGAATGTATTCACTAAGCCTGTCATAACCAAATTAAAACCAATGATAAGCGATTACAATAAGTCAGAGGATTTGCAATTGTGCACGCAATGTGTATGCAGTGGAAGGAAGAGAACGGATCTCGTAACAAGATGTTCTCTCTATCTGCCAATAGGACTGTGGGGGCAGGAAAGAGTTCCATTATGCCCACCTTTACTTTATGAGAGGAAACAACGGTAGAAACCACACTCAGAGTGGCAGTCATTTGCCAATCATTTGCATTCCTCCTTCTCTGTACCCTGCCCTCCTCTGGCCTACCAATTGCAACAATAATCACACTGACATTTAAATTCTCCAAAACACTTTATTAGGACCTAGTTCCAATGGGCAGCAAGGGACTTCTCTGCTGTACCCTCCACTAATGTATATACATGTAGCGTCGCAGCTCTGTGTACAGCCCCTGGGGTGTATGTTTTTTACTTTAAACAATATGCTTGTAATCAGCTAAAATACTAATGGAACCCATTAGTCAATCTCACATTTGATCCTATTTACTTTTGCATCTTAATCTGTCTATACACCAACTATGCAAATTGTAATTATCACTAGTAATCAGCTTATTATTTTGTGTATATTTGTCTATCATACCAACAGGTCGTTATCAAACAAACTTCACAATACGGTGCAGAGCATTAGATTTGGCTGCTCAAGGGCAAGGAGACCCCCGTTTCACTAAAACCAAGGACAACTACATGCCGTTTTCAAGGGACTGTTAAATAAATGTTAGAACATTTTGGTTGCAATATCATCACCTCTTGAAGAGCAAAGTCAGAACTACACATTTCAGATTATTCCACATGTAGCTCTACCATCAGAGTTATACAGCAGTAACTGCATGCTTTCAGGATCATTAAACATTGATTGAGCATGTAATTTCAGATACGTGTGGGTATCCTATCCATTAGGCATGCAGCTAGCTAAACAAACAACGTGTCATGGTGGACTTGACCATTACGGACCTAGTGGTGGGAAGAGCTTGACATCAGCAAGTCCTCATTGTAAAGTTGTAAAGTTGTCATCACCACTATAGATGGCATGCAAATCAAACAATATTTGGATATAGCCATCTAGTTTGTGCCCTGAAAGTTAGCTTGTTAACTAGCCATATTGGCGTGATCTTTTATTAGCTTGCTAGCCAATTTGACGTGGTCCATCAGTCAACATACTGTAGCCTATCATGTCTGTCAGCAGCAATTGGGATTAAACACTCTTAAAAACAACATTGAAAAGGGTATAATGTTGGCTATCTTCAATAGGGAGTGAACGTTATTTATAATAAGGGTTACATGGGAAAAAAATCGGACCTCTCTGAAATGAAAATGTATGGTCCTCCCTTCAGCAAAATATATTTTACTTAAAAATGACCCTTCCCTATACCCAAAATAATAATAAAAACATAGTAGATAGCAGAGAACATGTCTACCGTTTACCCTCACATCTTGGACAGACCAGAGCCTTAGAAATGCAGTTTTAGAAACTGTTCTTTATCCTGTAAGCATTACATGGCAACGTAGAAATGATGATAGTGCACAGGCCTGCGGGCCAGAAGGTTGTGGGTTTGCAGACCACCGTGGATAAGAATAGGGGTGGAAATATCTCCTTTATAGTAAAAGGATTGCATGAATCTATCATCGTGTTTGCAGGTCTGAGAAGAAATTGCCCTTTATAAACATTTCACGCAATTCTACATAATGTAACATACTGTATTAGCAGAATCTTTTTTAATACCCCACAAATTACGGAAATTACAGGCTAAGAATGGACGTAGAGATAGGCCTATGTGTTCATCTTACAATTTCTCTAATGCCAAATCGGTGTTTCTTGTTGGCGAACCTTTCTACCCCAGACAGAGTAGTCCTACTCTGTTCTGTTATAATCTCCACCCGGCACAGCCAGAAGAGGACTAGCCACTCCTCAGAGCCTGGTTCCTCTCTAGGTTTCTTCCTAGGTTCCTGCCTTTCTAGGGAGTTTTTCCTAGCCACCGTGCTTCTACACCTGCATTCCTTGCTGTTTGGGGTTTTAGGCTAGGTTTATGTAGAGCACTTTGTGACATTCGCTAATGTAAAAAGGGCTTTATAAATACATTTGATTGATTTAAATTTGATTGATACCCACTCAATTCGAGTCTTGTTTCAACTTAACAGTCCTTCACTGACACGGAGGAAGGCTATTTAAAGAGTGCATGGTGGGTGGAGGAATTGACTGACAAATCTATGGATCTAGCAGCCTATAGGATAATTTATTCTGTCAAACAGGTAGGCCTACCTCTTATTTCTTAAATAGGAAGAAAGCTGTCCATTTCTGATGTCCATTTCTGATGTCCATTCCTGATGTCCATTTCTGATGTCCATTTCTGATGTCCATTTCTGATGTCCATTTCCAATTGATTGTGCCGCGGCTGCAGCCACTTCAAGTTTCAGCAGCACAATGTCAATTATTCGAATCTGGCTTATTGTGAGGTCAATAACTCTGATAAATACTGTACATCAAGGGCAAGAAATATATTGTTTTTAATAAAATCAATTATAGTAATAGTAAGCTATCAAAGTTGACCTCCGGTCCTCTTTCTCATCTTCCCTCTCTCCTTCTCAAACTGAACAGAACATAGGTTATAGGCTAGTCCGCGCACAAGATAGAACAGCCATTGGTTAGGCAGCACACAATAGTTTTGGATCAGAAAGAGCAGAGCAGGCCGGGGCTCAGGGTTGGAATATCCATCACAGTGTGTAATGCAGCAGAGTAATATTCACACCATCCCAGCATCTATCTTAGAAATATAACTTTGCTCTATGGTTCTCTGAGCATGCACTTGATATTGCGTGCCCAGCGGAGAACCTGAGATGAGGGGTGGCATCGGGCACACATCAATATACACGGAGGATGGAGGACCATTCTTCATACATATGGGTAACTGTTGAGCAGCTTTGCAGTTGTTCACACAAACCGGTGCGCCTGGCACCTAATACCATACCCGTTCAAAGGCACTGTCTTGCCCATTCACCCTTTGAATGGCACACATACACAATCCATGTCTCAATTCTCTCAAGGTTTAAAAATCCTTCTTTAACCTGTCTCCTACCCTTCATATATACACCGATTGAATTGATATCAATAAAGGATCATAGCTTTCACCTGGATTCACCTGGTCAGTCTATGTCATGGAAAGAACAGGTGTTGTAAATGTTTTATACACTAATTCTAAAACAGGACAGTCCCCCGGACTAGATTTAAAAAGTACTAAACCCTCCTCCTGACTGAAATGTAAAAAGAATGACCCTCCACCATTTTCCTCCAGGTAACCATTCTGTACATTTACATCCATCCCTTACCACTACTTGTAGGCAACTGTACAACGTTTCTACCGGTAGCTTAAAAAGTAAACATGAGCAGCTAACAGTACATCGGCAAATGCCCCCTTCTGCTGCTTGACAGGCAGAACCCACAAAGAATGTGAAATGAACCTAAACCACTTATAGGTGTCAGGTATAGTTCACCTTTATTTTATATCACTCAAATATCCAGTTTATGGTGGCCAATATTGAGAGATAGAGTGAGGCTACCCTCAGGTATCTGAAATGACATGATCAATCAATGTTTACTGATCCTGAAAGCATGCAGTTACTGCTGTATAACTCTGATGGTAGAGCTACATGTGGAATAATCTGAAATGTGTAGTTCTGACTTTGCTCTTCAAGAGGTGATGATATTACAACTAAATAGTTAAGATTTAACAATCCCTTGAAAACGACACGCAGTTGTCAATGGTTTTAGCGGAGCTGGGGGTCTCCTTGCCCCACAGCAGCCAAACCGAACACTCTGCAACCCATTGTAAAGTTTTATTAATAACAACCTATAGATGAGAATGGAATCAACCGCCCATCCTTTATGATAAAAAGGTGTGACAAAAAGCACAAATTATAAATTAGGTTATAATATCAAGGGAGGACACATCTACCAATCCAACCACAAGTGTCAAATGTATATTTCTCCATGGTAAGAGGGCAGAATATGAAGAGCTAAGGTTTTCCATGAAGACCTGGCTAGGTGGAAGTGGAAGCTCTTAAGGCCCAACTTGGTCCAAACTAGAGACCAACGTACCCTCACCACTGAGACCTCTGAGGATCACTTGTCTTGGACCCTACTCTTCATTAGTTTCCTACTCCACTCTTGCACCCTACTCTTGAACCCTACACTCGGAACCTACTCTTTGACCCTACTCTTGCAGCCTAATCATGGACCCTACTCTTGAACCCTACTTATGGACCCTACTCTTGAACCCTACTATTTGACCCTACTCATGGACCCTACACATGGAACCTACTCTTGGACCCTACTCGTGGACCCTACTCTTGAACCCTACTATTTGACCCTACACATGGACCCTACTCATGGACCCTACTCTTGGACTCTACTCTTGGATCCTACTATTTGACCCTACTCATGGACCCTACTCTTGGACCCTAGTCTTGAACCCTACTGTTTGACCCTACTCATGGACCCTACTCTTGGATCCTACTATTTGACCCTACTCATGGACCCTACTCTTGTACCCTACTCTTGGATCCTACTATTTGACCCTTCTCTTGTACCCTACTCTTGAACCCTACTCTTCTCATTCATTCCAGTGTCCTGGTTTTCAACTGGTGTGGTCAAGGGGGACATCTCCCTCTTTTACAGGGATGAAGTACCTGGTAGTCAAGTAATTGGAAAACCTGGAGGATGATGGGAAAGCCATGTGAGGACTGTAAAATCATGTTTTATAACCATATTTATTTTCATAACTTTTTAAAACTTTGAACTGTGAGTGCTAAAAAGTGAAATAAATCTTGTTGTGACGCTCATCCTTTGTAATTTTGCACTCCGGCATACTAAAAAGAAGTCCCACGTGTAGATGAGGGGAGTTAGCCGGAACGCAGGCCTGCCCGGCTCCCTCTTTGAGCCAAACTCATCAAACCGTCCTTCTTAAATTATTGCACCAAAACAGTGGAAAACACAGGAAAAGGTGTTCTGCTTCTGCCTCAGGCCTTCAGAGTCAGATGAGAGAGAGAGACATCACTTTCTGGTCCCGCCTGGTTTTTAATAACATTATCAACATGGCTGAATCATACCTCCGACAACACCAACACCTCAACTGGTTCTGATGTGGTGCTGGCTGGCAGAGAGATTGAGAGAGAGAGAGAGAGAGCGAGAGAGAGAGAGAGAGAGAGAGAGAGAGAGTGTCCGCTGTGTCGGTTTGCCAATGCAGCCCGGCAAAGAACCACGCTGTGGAATAAGATCACACTCTAATGATTACGTATTTTTACGACAGTAAAATCTAAATATTCCTCGCTGCTTCTCAGAAAACTCTGCAGATTGTCAATAGGTGAGCTAGTTGATGACAATCCTCACATTGCTAATACTCTTTTCCATATGTTTCCTTTTCTACTGGAAGGAGACTGGGAGAGGGAATCTTTTTTGGTGTCAGAATGGGGAGAGGGCCGGGGCCCTGGAAACATCTGTGAGACATTATATCGGAGAAATCTGCAGCCAGTTGGCAGGTTCATTAAGATGCGACAGGTTATTAAGGTGCCAGAATCCAATTAAGGCTGGTTGTGCTAGGGTGCTGTCTTTCCTCAACCACCAAGGTCCCACAGGAAACAATGGGCCATGTCAACGGGACCGTGAGCTGGTACTGTGGGGTCACACTGTGAAACAGCTGAAAATGCTATGAGCAAGGCTCAGACTCGAGACACACAGTCATTACGTCCTTCTGTTATCACTTCTAGCCCCTGGTGGTGGTTCTATGATGCAATGCACCACTATGGTTAAATACTGCAGAAACAATACACTGATGAAATTAAAGAAATTCAAGAAAATAATTAAAGAAAACATAAGAAGTACGAGGAGGTAGAATCAGGTTGGGCGGGGCAGGGGATGGAGAATGAGGCCCATGCACGGTGAAGGTCAGCAAGCTAGCTACAGCACATCTTTAAGTCATCCCCTGTGGCCACTTGGCTCCATCACACAGGGCGAGAGAGAGCGAGAGGGAGGGGGGAGAGCGAGAGCTAGCTCTGGTCTCTGGGACAAAATCCATGGTATCTGCACCCGTGCTTCCCAAATATTTATCCAGACAGCTCATTTGAATACACTGGGGCCAAGGGGGCATGCATGTGGTACTGACGGGGCCAGGGAGAGCGAGGAGAAGCAGGCGTGGAGACCCGGGGTTGGGGTGCGTGAGAGGGGTGACCAAAGGGGCACCTCTGAAGTGGGTGGCGCCAGCCTGCACAGGATGTCAAATCCTGGGGACCTTGACAGTAGGCTGAACAAATCAACAACGATAAAAACTAAAAACAACAAGAGCCCAGCTAGCGACAAAAAAGGCAAGAATGTCTCTGACCTGAGCTATGAGGCATAATGCTTACCAGCAGCCACTTTTTGGAGGCCCTCAATAAACTTCTGGTCCTTTGTACAGTGCTAAACACATGTGGTGGCAGTGCAGTGCCCGGAGATGCAGAGGGAGGGAGGGAGAGAGGGAGAGAGAGAGAGAGAGAGAGAGAGAGAGAGAGAGAGAGAGAGAGAGAGAGAGAGAGAGAGAGAGAGAGAGAGAGGGGCTCCTCTAATAGTCAACAGAACCACACCACACCACCTCGAGGAGACATGGATGAGCTGTGCTGTGCGTGAAGTCAGTTATGTGTGTGCAGTATGCTGGAGCACTGTGGCCCACACAGGCACTGACTGAATCCACTGGATACTAGCACAGACACTTCAGGCACTGACTGAATACACTGGAAACTAACACATACACATCAGACACTGACTGAATCCACTGGATACTAGCACAGACACATCAGATACTGACTGAATCCACAGAACACTAACACAGACACATCAGACACTGACTGAATCCACTGGAAACTAGCACAGACACATCAGACACTGACTGAATCCACTGGAAACTAGCACAGACACATCAGACACTGACTGAATCCACTGGAAACTAACACAGACATTCAGACACTGACTGAATCCACTGGAAACTAACACAGACACATCAGACACTGACTGAATCCACTGGAAACTAGCACAGACACATCAGACACTGACTGAATCCACTGGAAACTAGCACAGACACATCAGATACTGACTGAATCCACAGAACACTAACACAGACACATCAGACACTGACTGAATCCACAGAACACTAACACAGACACATCAGACACTGACTGAATCCACTGGATACTAGCACAGACACTTCAGGCTCAACCTATATGCAGGGGTGAAAGTCGATTTAAAATCTTCCCGGTACTTAGAATTACATATAGTATCCCTACTAATTCAATAGGATCTCTGTGGGCCTAAATTTGACATTTAACTTTAAAATGTATGTCCTTTTATTGTGGCATAAACACAACCAGTCATGATGTTTTCATCTGATTGTCAAACTCGCTTCAAAGGGCTCCTTTACTAGGTTACCTGCGCACGTTCACCCGCTCCTAACATATTTCCAGCCTCCAAACACTGGTAAATTGAAAGAGACATTGTTGAACCACATGGCATTTTTGTTTTAATTATTGTGATAGGCTCATGTACCAGCCCATAATGCCTTACTTTCACCACTGCCTATAGGAAACCTGCTCTGCTCTGCTTTGATGACACAAAAGGAACTGTGTTGTGTCGGAGAAGAGGCCGAAACCAAACAGGAAGTGTTTGACAACGTGGGCAGGGCTGGCGGGCGGGTGTAGCGGTTGGAGGGCGACCCACAGCAGAGCTAGCAGATTGGGGAGTATGTACCTTGGCCCACTGCCCTGACGCTCCACAAGCCTTACAGACTCTCAGCACAGTGGCCAGCCCACAGGCCCCTAGATCAGCTTCTCTTTCCTTCTGAATAATCTTCATATATTTGATGGCAGTGGCGGTGGGGGTGATTATGCTCATCAATGGTGCTCAGACACCAAGCCCCCGTCCGGTCCTGTCCACCCCGCTCTCCGCCCCTCTCCCGGAGGCACCTGGCTGAAGCCTGGCACTGTTCCCCTGCCCTAACCCAGAAACCCCAGGGGTTGCAGAGAATAGGAAAAGAAAAACAAAGCGGCCAATGAGGTAGAAGTGCTCTGTAAGAAACTGGGGAGTAGAGGTGGCACGCCAGTCAAGGCTCATTTAAGGAATACATTTTTCCTTTTAGTGCCGCTGAGCAAAACTGAACAAGCCCAGAGGGATAAACCTGATAATCTGAAGAAGTCGCCTGATAAATCCGCCTGTGATCATCTGATAAGCCTGATTTAGAGGTGATTGAGTGGTTCAGACCACCCCCCATTTTCCTCTTCTCTTCCTACCCTCACCGACTCGCCAAGCCAAGTGGCAAAGTTTTATCAAAACATTTTACATCAAAGCAAGCCTCTTGTCACATTCTGATACGGCATAGCAGAAAACGAATGACCTGTAAATTATGCTAATTTGGTAGCAAACAAATGAATGGCCTCATTTGCAAAGCTAATTGTCCCAAATTGACATTTCCACAGCCTTTTTCTGTACAACCAGCTTTATTTGTCTATGGATAGAGGAAAGATAAAAACGAAGGAACAAGGACATGTGTTTGGTTTGAAGTCAAAACGATGCGTTTGATGAATAAACCAACAGCCCTGGTTATTCCCGCAGATGTACTGGGATTATTGACACTGATCTATCCGATCTGAAACCAGACCAACATTTTGTTATTTTGGACTGTTCTTTCTCTAATGATATAGTGGAGTGAGCTGGTCAGTGGCCTGCTGCGACAGCTTGTGATGGGATAGGGGGCTCTAACCGTATCCCCAGCATTCCCTGACATCAGCACCCCATCCGTGGGCCCTTCCTCCCCTCATTAGGCCAGCTCCGAAGGTAAATACATCCATTTCAAGAAATAAATCAAGCCCAAACCTAAACACAGCCAGCCATTCCGGACGTACTATTCAATCAAACAAAAGGCCATCACTGATTATTCAGGAACTTGTTTCCTCCTTGATATCTGTCTGACTCTCTAAAATGGGCATTAGAAGTCACCCTAATCTACCTTCCTTGTCAGAATTCCAACATTAACGTACCGTCCTAATTTCCAAGCTGAACCACGTATGATATCCTATATGTCATATTTCATCTGTGTTTGAGCATGCGTTCTGCTACATTAAGTGCAGTAAACACTGTGTATTGGTGCATAGGTAGTAGTCATTAGTGGTCTTTAGTTGTGCATCTGCCTGTACCACAAGCACTGTACAGAGAGAGGTGGCCACCTAGGGAATAATCAGCAGTGACAGAGCTCTAACTGACTGTCTGGTTGTCTTACAGAGCGGAACGTTGAGGCTTCCTCTCTGGGATCTCTTCCCCTGCCTGGTGGATGGCAGCAGTGACAGTTGAGGCATTGGGAGAAGGCATAATCCTCCTCTCTCTGACAGATGAGGAAATGTGGGGGGGAATCTGGCCAGTGGATGGATCATGAATGTCTCTGGGGGCTGGTTTTGATGAGTACTCCCCCTGGGCTAAGCAGGGGAGATGGAGAGGGTGGGTGGAAGTGAAAGGGGTGGGGTGCTGTGAAAGCAACGAGAGAGCCAGGCAAACAAACGACACGATCAAGTAGCTTTAATCATGGACATGCCATCAGGTTTCATCTTGAATGACTCCAGCGTAACAAGACAGGGCCGAGGCAATGTGGTGAGAAGGGAGGGGTTGGAATGGGGATGGAGGGGGGGGGGGTGATTACCATGAAAGGGAGCCAATGTTCACACTTCTGCACCAGGGAAATGAATACTCCCTTCTATGGGGGGACCAGAGGAAACAGGCTAACTAACACTGCCCCCCGTCCCACGCATGCAGAGCCCACAGCCGGCCATAAACGCAGTGGGACACAGTCAATTTCCCCAGGACAGTAAACCAGGGCCTTGCCTCGCCTGCCTCTCCTCTCCCAGCCTCTATGAGCAGTTATCTAGTGTTTCAGCTCTAGAGGGAGACTGTCTCCAAGGTGAAGGGCCTTTTAATTGTGGAGGTTTGATTGAACACAGCCGTTATTGATTGAACGATGTTTACACAGAGACGCTCTTTGTTTGCACGAGCGCTGTCTAGCAATTAATGAAAACACTTTAGACGCTTGGAGTAGGGAAGGTGGGAGGGAGAAAGGGAGAGGGAAGGGGATGTGAGGGGGTTGTCAGGGAGCGGGAGGTAAGCCATTTATTCATCGAGGTAGAGCGTAATAGGAGTCTGTAACCAAGGCCGCTGGCAATTACCTTGTGGAGAAACTAGAGGGTCTGCTTTACACACGTCGGTCCTGTTGCTGCTTCGCTATCGCAACATACTGGCTGACAGGGCGTCAGCCAAATGAAGGCGAGAACGCAACACAGGCGAGATCTCTATGCTGCACATATTCCAGGTCAATTACTGGTGTCAGCGGTCGGAGAGAGTTCAACGGTGTCAATGAAGAATGCAGATAGAAATAAAACTAAGAAACAAAACACACCTTGTAGGAACTCGGAGAGGGATGTGTTTTTGATCTATGTTATCTGGCAAAGTGAATTCATGTTGTGAGAGAGTCTCCATCATGTGCAAGGGGAAGGGTCTGAAGGTCCACTGAGGACCATGGTTCCTTCATTTTCTCAAGCTGCTAGCCAACACCTGCTTCCAATCACCATCAATAGGAGTGGTTGGGTGTGGTGACGTGTTCATATTTTAGTGAGGGAAACTCACCCCCCTCCCTCCACGGTATTACTAACTACTCAGGGTCAGGATGAAACAAGATGTAGGTTGACATTTATTGTCATGAGTCTTGTCCTGGAGGCAGAACTGAGCGATTTCCCTTTAGATAGGTTAGCTTCAATAGTCTAAATTGGCTATATTGTAAAAATTCATAAAAACTAAAAGGTGCTTTTTGGTCATAGATTAAGATTAGGCATTAGGGTCAGCAGTGTGGTAAAGGTTAGGGTTAAGGTTAAGGTTTAAAATCAGCAGAGCTGCCTCCAGAACAAGGTTCATGACAAAAAACGCTAACCTGCAAACAAGATGGGAATGATGATGGATAAGTCATTGTGGATTTGCTTGATGCGCCAATGGAAGAGGAGAGCCAGCAACTATTGCTGCACTCTCTCTCTCTCTCCAACCTCTCCTATCTTTCTTTTGATTCCTCTGTTTGACAGGACAGGCCAATCAGTAACCTTTGTGGTGGCTTGGGAATGTGGGATGGCGGTGGCGTGATACAGACTCATTCACAACTGTGTGGAACTGATGAACGCCGAAGAAAGCTGGCATCAAAACTATCAAACAGAGCTCAAAGAGGAATAAATTGGGGTATTTAGGGGAGAAATGCATATCAATAAAGCCCCTGTGAAAGCAAAAGGCTTTGAAGCTTGGATTCACAAAACTTCCTCCAATGGGGATTCACTATGTTGACAAACAACATATGATTTTGTCTTTTTCACCCATTTCTTTGTTAATTCATGGTCTTAAGTATTAATTAGATTTTTCAATACTATTCCTAGTTGTTGCTGTTATAGTAAGATATTTGTGGAGCATGTGTTTTTCCTGAAAGCTGGAAAATAGATCCTAATAAAGAGAATGTGTAATGTGTAACTCAGCATGGCGGAGATAGTTTAATGTGAGATCAAGGGAATGTGACTTAGTAAAGTAAGCAAGGACAGGAAGAGAAAGAGCTGTAGCTCATTCTGAGCAGACTACTTTCCACACAAAGGCAATGATGAAGTAGTGCATCATCGTCTCAAAGAACTCTCTTCGGCTTCGCAGCATGTGCTTGCTATTGACAGATTCTGTTACCTTCATTAATTGCATGTGTCAGATACCATTGCTTAATTCTGATAATGTTCATGAAAAGCAGAGGTGAATAAAAGAAAGAGAAAAAGAAAGAAAGAAAGAAAGAATGAAAGAATGAAAGAAAGGGGAATGGACAGATGGTAGATGGAGAGGGGTTCAAAAGTGTTTGACTCATGCTGAAACCTATCCACAGCTGTTCTGTATAGTACATGAAAGGAGAACTGCCTTCTCAATCAAAATGCATGAGCGCTTCGCTTTCTCAATACCCAGCCTCAAAATATTTTGTATTATTACTTTATTCCCCCTTCCCCTTCTCCTGTGATCTAAAATACAGCAACAACGAGGAGAATACATCATCGCTCGCTCTGCACTACCTCTCTCCTGAGCAGTGGATTACAGATCGCCCTGCATGGGTTGCATTAGTTCCAGTCGTTTTGAAATGATCAGTGTTCATTATCAGGACCAGATCTCTTCTGATGAGTGTTACGGGATAAGGAACGGAAGAGTCCTGGAGGACTGGGAGGCAGGCAGCACGTCAGCCCAGCCCCAGCCCGCCCCATCACATCACAGAACCTGACAGTTTACTTAGCATCTCATTTGTGACTCGTTTCAGGAAACTAGGTGTATGTCACACGTCACTACTTCACAGGAGAGTTATTTAAATGTAATTTATTTTTAATTTTGATCAAAATTCTGGAACATGTGAACTTTCATATAACTTAATAACAAACGTGTATGCCATCTGTAAATACGAATACAATGATTAAATGCCAAGTCTAGTTGGTTAAGCCACGGAAAAAGACAGGAACCTTACCACTAGCCATGATTGGCTGAGATAATGGATCTGCTGGACATGCCAAGAGATTCGTTGGGATTGGTCTGTCATGTACAGGTAGCACACTTCTGTCTATTACATGAGCTCCTTAGTATGTGTAGGTCATCCTTTCTAAAACAGCTTCTTTCAGAGATATCTACAACAACTGCAAAAGTGTTGCTAATGCTCTCCACTTTGTGGAGGATCGAGTTTTGAAAGCAGTGGAATGCCCAGTGGTAACAGAGTTTTATAGCTATGGAGATGGAGAAAATTCAGCAAGGACGAAAAGAGAACACACAGAAGGCTGATGTATAAAACATCTGTCTCTGGATTACATCTTCAAACTAAGGGCAACCATGGCATTCGTGACAGAGCGGGAGAAGCATTCACCCATGTATACGGGTAAGAGAGTCTAGATAGTTTATTTTCAGATATTATACGTTTCTAATTTTGTCAGAAAGTCGTTTTCATTTCAAGTTAAAGAATACTGTTAGCTAGCTAACGTTAGCTGGCTGGCTGGCTGGCTCGCTAGCTAACATTACGTTCATGATATTATTCGTATCTCATGCAAGTTAGAGCCTAATGTTAACTAGCTAGCTAACATTGAACATAGTTGGTTAGCTACTGTACCTATAGATTCATGCAGGGTAGTAAAGTTATGAATTGGGATTATGGTTCATTGTTTAGCTAGCTACCTAGTTAGCTAACTAGATACATGACTAAACAAAAGACTCCACTACCCAAGTAACCATTTCACTGTATCGTTTACACCTTCTGTATCCTGTGCATGTGACAAATAAACATTGATTTTACTTCATTTAGTGTGTGTTTACCAGAGACGGTAATGAGAAGAACAACATGACCTGCACCAAAGTCAAATTAAGATATAGCGTTAGGCCAACAAGACAGTTTCCAAGTTCGGAAATTCTCCGGTAGAATGCCATGTTTTTATTTAGTCACACAGAACCGTAAGCTCTATACTGTAATTAGCTCAGCATTAACTTGTAAAAAATGATCTTGTTATGAGTTCATTTTCCTGTAATAATGAATAATAATGTGCTAAAGTTAAGACGTTGTCTGCTATGATACGGTCATTATTTGAACTGACTAGCCTGCTAAGTTAGCATTAGCTAGCTATCTAACAAGCTAGGAACGAACCAAAACATTGATAAGAAAGTTGCTTTTTGTTTCCAGGTTTGCTAGATTGACATATTCTGAATTCACTTTTAAACAGATGGGTTTATTGGTAATAAAATACACCAGTTATGCTATTTAGGACCACCTGGTCATGCATCTTGTCATTTTTGTGTTTATATTTTTTCATAACGACAACAATTTTGATGTTGGATGACAATACAATGTTCATGATGTCACTGCGACAATTGTCTACAGACATGTCGATAGACGTAGTATAAACCAGCCTTTAGTCTTGGAATCTTTGGTTGGTTAGTACACTAACGTACTCACTCTGTTTAGCACATGGCCTCACGGGAACCCTTAAAGAGATGGCTGGGTATGGACGGAGGGCTTGGATTGCATTTGTTCCTGGTTGGACCAGCAGATACTGGATTTCATTGTTGGGATGAAGCAAGAGCAATTGGAGCCAGTGATCATTGTTGGTGCTGTACACCACACTGTCCTGTCTGTCCACCACAGGATAAAAAATACATGGGTTTGTTCTGCTGTTGGAGTCACATTTGGATCCCAGCTGTTTTAACTCTTGGGGTATAGGGTAAATTCCAGCACTCCACCATACCACCTCACCCCCACCCACACTACCTCACAATGCCTCACCCCCCACCCACACCACCACTCCACACCGCCTCACACTACCCCCCAACCCCCACCCACACCACCGCCCCACAATGCCTCACACTACCCCCACCTCCCACCCAAACCAACTCACTGTTGGAGGAGGCAGGACAAGCAGATTGTCTGGTTAGAGTTATCAGAAGTGACAGCGTAAGGCAGGGATGAGAGCTCTCTGGTTACTCACTCTTACTCACGCATTGGATCAGGTAAATGAGCATGACCAGTAGCCAGACCAACAGGTTAGCGGAGAGGGGCGAAGGGGAGAGGGGAGAAGGGGAGAGGTGAGAGGGGGATTGGGGGTTCAGATCCCCAGAACAAGTCTACATTAGAGCTGACATTAGTGGGGCTACCAGTATGTGACAGGACTTTGAAGATCTAAAGAGAAGAGGTTACAGACTCTCTGAGGTTAATACAAAAGAGAGGTGCATAATATAGGGGGGGCTGTGACACGTCCTGACCATAGAGAGCTCTTATTTTCTATGGTAGAGTAGGTCAGGGCGTGACTGGGGGTGTTTATCTAGTGTATTCTGTTCTATGTGGTTTGGTTCTAGTTTCTGTTTTTCTATGTTGGGTTTTTTGGATGATCCCCAATTAGAGGCAGCTGGTCATCGTTGTCTCAAATTGGGGATCATATTTAAGTAGTTGTTTTTCCCACCTGTGTTTGTGGGAGATTATTTTGAGTTAGTGTATGTTGCACCTCTTCGTCACGGTTTGTTGTTTCTTTGTTTATAGTTTATTGCATGTCTTGCATAGTTTCACAGATAAATAAATATGTGGAATGATACACACGCTGCGCCTTGGTCTCGTTCATACGACATCCGTGACAGAATCTCCCACCACCAAAGGACCAAGCAGCGTGCCCAGGAGTGGACATGGGAGGACATCCTGGACGGCAAAGGATCCTGGAGTGGGAGGAGATCCAGGCCGGATGGGATCGCCTCCCATGGGAACAGGTGGAAGGAGCGAGGGAGGAACGGCGACGAGATCGGGAGTCACAGCAACGACGGAAGCCCGAGAGGCAGCTCCCCCCCAAAAAATTTGGGGGGCGCATGGGGAGATTGGCAGAGTCAGGGTTTAGACCTGAGCCAACTCCCCGTGCTTACCGTGGGGAGCGTGTGACCAGTCAGGCACCGTGTTATGCGGTGATGCGCACTGTATCTCCAGTGCGCATTCATAGCCCGGTGCGCACTGTGCCTGCGCCCCGCATTTGCCGGGCTAAAGTGAGCATTCAGCCAGGACGGGTTGTGCCGGCTCAGCGCTCCTGGTCTCTAGTACGCCTCCTCGGTCCAGGATATCCTGCGCCAGTTCTACGCACTGTGTCGCCAGTGCACATTCACAGCCCAGTTCATCCTGTGCCAGTGCCCCGCATGTGCCGGGCTAAAGTGAGTGTTCAGCCAGGACGGGTTGTGCCAGCTCTACGCTCCAGACCTCCAGTGCGCCTCCACGGTCCAGTATATCCTGCACCGGTTCTACGCACCAGGTCTCCAGTGCGCCTCCACAGCCCAATACGTCCTGTGCCTCCTCCTCGCACTCGCCCTGAAGTCTGTTGCACTAGGCCTCCAGTGCGCCTTCCCGTTCCAGAGCTTCCGACGACAGTTCCAGTCCAGAGCTTCCGGCGACAGTTCCAGTCCAGAGCTTCCGGCGACAGTTCCCAGTCCAGAGCTTCCGGCGACACTTCCCAGTCCAGAGCTTCCGGCGACATTTCAGAGTCCGGAACCTCCTGAGACGGTCTACAGTCCGGAACCTCCTGAGATGGCCTACAGTCCGGAACCTCCTGAGACGGCATACAGTCCGGAACCTCCTGAGGCGGCCTACAGTCCGGAACCTCCTGAGATGGCCTACAGTCCGGAACCTCCTGAGACGGCATACAGTCCGGAACCTCCTGAGGCGGCCTACAGTCCGGAAACCTCCTGAGACGGCCTACAGTCCGGAACCTCCTGAGACGGCCTACAGCCCGGAGCCTCCTGAGATGGCCCACAGCCCGGAGCCTCCTGAGACGGTCCACAGCCCGGAGTCTCCTGAGACGGTCCACAGCCCGGAGCCTCCTGAGACGGTCCACAGCCCAGAGCCTCCTGAGAAGGTCCTCAGCCCGGAGCCTCCTGTGACGATCCATAGTCCAGAGTCTCCAACGACGGTCTGCGGTCCAGAGTCTCCAGCGACGGTCTGCGGTCCAGAGTCTCCAGCGACGGTCTGCGGTCCAGAGTCTCCAGCGACGGTCTGCGGTCCAGAGTCTCCAGCGACAGTCTGCGGTCTAGAGCCTCCACCGATGCTGGCGGGGTTGCAGGATGAGAGGGTTCGTCGTCCTGCACCAGAGCCGCCTCCTATGCTGGCGGATCTGCAGGATGAAAGGGTTCGTCCAGCACCAGAACCGCCTCCGATGCGGGAGGATCCGCGACATGAGAAGGTTCTTCGTCCTGCACCTGATCCGCCACCAACACTAGACACCCCCCCAACCCTCCCTTTTGGTTTCAGGTTTTGCGTCCGGAGTCCAAAACCTGGGGGGGGGGGGGTACTGTCACGTCCTGACCATAGAGAGCTCTTATTTTCTATGGTAGAGTAGGTCAGGGCGTGACTGGGGGGGTTTATCTAGTGTATTTTGTTCTATGCGGTTTGGTTCTAGTTTCTGTTTTTCTATGTTGGTGTTTTTGGATGATCCCCAATTAGAGGCAGCTTGTCATCATTGTCTCTAATTGGGGATCATATTTAAGTAGTTGTTTTTCCCACCTGTGTTTGTGGGAGATTATTTTGAGTTAGTGTATGTTGCACCTCTTCGTCATGGTTTGTGGTTTCTTTGTTTATAGTTTATTGTAAGTCTTGCATAGTTTCACTTATAAATAAATATGTGGAACGATACACACGCTGCGCCTTGGTCTCGTTCATACGACATCCGTGACAGGTTGCTGCAGAACAGAGAGCCAGAGAGATTCTGTCACACTAATAATTTATGCAAAAGCCTCAGGTTACCGTCATAGAACCCCCCCCCCCCCCCCCCCCCCACTCCTTCGAACCCTTCCCATGATCCTGAGGGCACCACACAATTTCGAAACGTGCTGTTTTTGGCAGCACATGTTACTCACTATGTGGGTGATGTGGCTGTACATTTTCATTCAGCTGGGCAACAGACTGCACTTTTCTCTATTAAACCCAAAGCTATCAGGTTATCTCTGTTCAAAAAATAATCTCAGGCTTAATAGTTTAAATAACGCACTGCGAGCCAAGTGCAGCAACTGACACATTCATGAAGGCTTGATAACTTGTACGATTACAGCACGCTGGGGAGAGCGGTGCAAGGAGCAGGACAAGTTGTTCAACAGTGAAGCTTGTCTTAATTGCATATTCATGGGAATATTTTTTTAAGCACTTTTCAAAATGGCATCAATGATGTTTTCTAGTGGTTAATCCCGGCCGGGCTGATCAGCCCTTCAACAGTCTCTCCATGCTGTCTTTGCCATGAAGACATAATGAAGACAGACATATTCATGTAAAGCTATGTTTCTGCTTAAGTGGAGAGCTTAACTTCTTTAGTTCTGAAATTAGTGTTGTCTGTCATTCTGTGGAGGAGGCTTGACATAACGTGTATTGACCTCAGCTGCTCGGCACTGCAGTGGATAATCAAAACAGGCGTCTTCGTCAATATCCCCGCAGCCTGGCAGACGGCTCTATTACTCTAGGTCAATTGAAAATCCTAAAGTCAAATAATACATCTTCCTCTTGATGCCAGGATTTACAGGCTCAGCTCAGTAAATATCGCCATGTGGATCCTATCGCTGATATTTTTGTAAACATCACTCATATTATTTAGATTTTTTCGAGGGGTCTCGATGAGGGGTTTGAAGCTGAGGCAGACTCCTCCTGGGGCTGTCTGGGAGGAGGGGTTCGAGGCCGAGGCAGACTCCTCCTGGGGCTGTCTGGGAGGAGGGGTTCGAGGCCGAGGCAGACTCCTCCTGGGGCTGTCTGGGAGGAGGGAGTTGAGGCCGAGGCAGACTTCTCCTGGGGCTGTCTGGGAGGAGGGGTTCGAGGCCGAGGCAGACTTCTCCTGGGGCTGTCTGGGAGGAGGGGGTTGAGGCCGAGGCAGACTTCTCCTGGGGCTGTCTGGGAGGAGGGGTTCGAGGCCGAGGCAGACTCCTCCTGGGGCTGTCTGGGAGGAGGGGTTCGAGGCCGAGGTAGACTCCTCCTGGGGCTGTCTGGGAGGAGGGGGTCGAGGGCGAGGCAGACGAGAGCAATAAAAAGCAATTCCATTTGTAGGCTCCTTGCTCGGGCACATCCTGCTGGCTGGATCTCTCTACCTACAGCGCAGGGCAGCCCAGACGCCAGCCCTGATGCCATCGCAGACACCAGTCAAGATGCCAGCGCAAACGCCAGCCCAGATGCCAGCCCAGACGCCAGCACAGATGCCAGCCCAAATGCCAGCGCAGACGCCAGCCCAACACAGCTTCAATAGCCCAATAAGGAATGAGGTGTCTGGTTCATCTCAATGAGGTGCAGAGGCCAAGGAGGCCAAGGAGGCCAAGGAAGCCAAGGAGGTCAAGGAGGCCAAGGAGGCCAAGGAGGCCAATGAGTTCAAGGAGGACAAGGAGGCCAATGAGGACAAGGAGGCCAAGGAGGCCAATGAGGCCAAGGAAGACAAGGAGGCCAATGAGGCCAAGGAGGACAAGGCGGACAAGGAGGACAAGGAGGCCAATGAGTTCAATGAGTTCAAGGAGGACTAGGAGGCCAAGGAGGACAAGGAGGACAAGGAGGCCAATGAGTTCAAGGAGTACAAGGAGAGATGGAGAGAGATTGCCGTGTAGGGTGTAGCAAGAGTATCAGCCCTCTGAGGTCCTCCATCCAGGTGGGTCATCTATACCTGGGTGGTCCTCCCTCTCCTCACTCACCTTCGTAAATTCCGTTGCTGTTGACTCAGGTTCTACGGTATAGTTATTATAGGAAGAAATGCTAGATATTAGCACCCAGCTCCCCTTATTTAGTAAATGATTACCCCATAAAACCACGTAGCAGCTTAAAGCGACCATTTGTTTTGGGTAGGTGTTTAGGAGACAGATGTTTCTCATTCCTCCATACACGTACATTGATGAGCTGCATTTCTGCATAAATTAAAAAAAAAAAAAAATGTCCAACACAAATATTTCATCATAAACCTGGCATGTTTTGCAACGGACCTGGTCGGCGCAGTGAGTCAATGACTAATGTCGGGATACCAGAGGAAACCTCACAAACTGGTAAGCCCCTAGGACTGACAAAAGAAAAATGGAACCATACGGTTTGAATCTGCCATTTAGATAACATATCCATTATTTAAACAGACATGTCCTACAAAGCTTATTTTATGCAGGGTCTTGTGGAGAGACATGTGGAGCTGCTGGAATGAGGGGTCTGAGGAAGCAGACTGTCTTTCACTGTGCTGTAACACCTACCAAATCAGCCCCCCAGTCAGGTCAGGACTCCTACCTCCTCCCTACATGCTCTGTTTTGATCCAGGCTTCAGCTGCAGCTAACAAGAGGTGTGGTGCGTTGCGGAGCGGCTTTGAGGGTCAGGACCGGGGTGTGAACAAGCAGCAGCTTGACGGGAACAGGGAGCTCCTAGACAAAATGTCCTCGCCTTGCACCCTGCCTTCACCCCTCACCCATGGCTTCCACAGACACAGCCCATGAATGAAACATCACACCCCACCAAAACACCCCAGTTACCACAAAAAGGGGAATGTCTTGAATCAAAATAAGCTGGGATACTATAGTAATTCAGTAGAAATTTGTTTCATCTCCAGCCCATCTGAACTTCATAGAGATTAGTATACAGGGGATTTAATTTGGTGGGAAATACCAAACCCACTGATCCCAAAAGCCCCCCCAAAAGATGTGTTTACAAGAAAGGAAATAAACAGCACATAACTGAACTACTATGGTTACAGCTTTATCTGACTTAGCTCCATGTTTGTGGCAGTGTCCTTTGGTGTACAGTCCTTTGGAGTACAGTCCTTTGGATTTTCTTAAGATACAAGATGAGCTTCAATTAAAGACAAAAAGTAAGTCCAATACATCTGATTAAAGATACACTGTAATAGAATAGTTTTAGGATTAGATTTGTTCTTTCTCTCTCTACAGAAAAGAACATTTGGCAGTGTTTTCCAGGATCTTTTATTTAATCACACATGGGATGTGTGTCTCATTACCGTGAAGGAAATGGCATAAAAAAGGAACAACTCACATCTATTAAATCTAACCTGGCATATGAAAGAACAGAGGAGCAAGTGGCACGACTAACAGTAATTATAACAACAATAATAATCTGCATAATACTTCAAGCAGCGAAAGGAGACAAATCAATTTCCATGCCTTATCCCCTTATTAAGAGATAAAAGATGCAGGAAGAATTAGCTGTGCAGAGGCTGGGCCGGGTGATTACACTGGATTTAATGAGAGCGAGCACAAAGAGAGAGGGGAAGAGAGGGAGAGAGCAGGGAGAGAGGGGGGAAGAGAGGAAGAGAGCAGGGAGAGAGAGGGGAAGAGAGGAAGAGAGGGGGGAGAAAGGGAGAGAGGAGGGAGAGAGAGGGAAGGAGGAGGGAGAGAGAGGAGAAGAGAGGAAGAGAGCACAGAGAGAGGGGAAGAAAGGAAGACAGCAGGGAGAGAGGGGAAGAGAGGAAGACAGCACGGAGAGAGAGGGGAAGAGATGAAGAGAGCAGGGAGAGAGAGGAAGAGAGCAGGGAGAGAGAGGGAGAGACAGCAGGGAGAGAGGAAGAGAGCAGGGAGAGAGGGGAAGAGAGCAGGGAGAGAGAGAGGAAGAGAGAAGGGAGAGAGGGGAAGAGAGCAGGGAGAGAGGGGAAGAGAGCAGGGAGAGGGAGGGGAAGAGAGGGAGAGAGAGGAAGAGAGCAGGGAGAGAGAGGGGAGATGCACGCTTCCAAGTACAACAGATTAAGCTAATTAAAATTCGAATAAAGAGGGGGGCCACAGTCACACAGAAAGCAGGGAGAGAGGGGAACGGACAGACAGATGAAAGTGCGCCTGGCTCTGTGTTATTGGGGGAGGTGGGGGAGGGTGAGCCGCAGGTGGTAGCTCCATTACAGGTCAGCCACCAGGGACACCCAGAGAGAAAGAGAGCGAGACAGAGAGTGAGAGAAAGAGAGCGTGATAGAGAGAGGCTTAATTTGCCTGTCCTGCGAGGTAAAAGATCTCCCCTGATCATCCAGATCTGGAAAGGTACAGGAATTACATTGCTTTCGGAAAATATTCAGACCCCTTGACTTTTTACACATTTTGTTAAGTTACAGCCTTTTCTAAAATGGATTAATTAAAACATTTTCCACAGCAATTTACACACAATATCCCATAATGACAAAGCAAAAACAGGTTTTTAGAAATGTTTTAAAATGTATTAAAACTAAAAAACAGAAATACCTCGAAGGAATTGTCTGTAGACCTCCGAGACAGGATTTGTTCGAGGCACAGATCTGGGGAAGGTTAACAAAAAGATTCTGCAGCAACGAAGATTCCCAAGAACACAGTGGCCTCCATCATTATTAAATGGGAGAAGATTATAACCACTAAGACTCTTCCTAGAGCTGGTCGCACGGCCAAACTGAGCAATCGGTGGAGAAGGGCCTTTGTCAGGGAGGTGCCCAAGAACCCGATGGTCACTCTGACAGAGCTCTAGAGTTCCTCTGTGGAGATGGGAGAACCTTACAGACGGGCAACCACCTCTGCAGCACTCCACCAATCAGGCCTTTATGGTAGAGTGGCCAGATGGAAGCCACTCCTCAGTAAAAGGCACATGACAGCCCGCTTAGAGTTTACCAAAAGGCACCTAAAAACAATCAGACCATGAGAGACAAGATTCTCTGGTCTGATGAAACCAAGATTGAACTCTTTGGCCTGAATGCCAAGTGTCACGTCTGGAGGAAACCTGGTACCATCCCTATGGTGAAGCATGGTGGTGGCAGCATCATGCTGTGGGGATGTTTTTCAGCGGCAGGGACTGTGAGACCAGTCAGGCTGGAGGCAAAGATGAACGGAGCAAAGTACAGAGAGATCCTTGATGAAAACCTGCTCCAGAGGAGTCAGGACCTCAGACTGGGGAGAAGGTTCACTTTCCAACAGAACAACAACACTAAGCACACAGCCAAGATAACGCAGGAGTGGCTTCGGGACAAGTCTCTGAATGTCCTTGAGTGGCCCAGCCAGAGCCCAGACTTGAACCAGATCGAACATCTCTGGAGAGACCTGAAAATAGCTGTGCAGCAACACTCCTCACCCAACCTGACAGAGCTTGAAAGGATCTGCAGAGAAGAATGGGAGAAACTCCCCAAATACAGGTTTGCGAAGCTTGTTGCGTCATACCAAAGAAGACTCGATGCTGTAATCGCTGCCAAAGGTGCTTCAACAAAGTACTGAGTAAAAGGTCTGAATAATTATGTAAATGTGATATTTCATTTTTTTATTGTATAAATTAGAAAAAAAAATCGCAAAACCTGTTTGTGCTTTGTCATTTTTCTTTATTTAACAAGGCAAGTCAGTTAAGAACAAATTCTTATTTTCAATGACGGCCTAGGAACAGTGGGTAACTGCCCTGTTCAGGGGCAGAATGACAGATTTGTACCTTGTCAGCTTGGGGTTTTAATCTTGCAACCTTTCGGTTACTAGTCCAACACTCTAACCACTAGGCTACCCTGCCGCCCCATGGGTATTGTGTGTAAATAGTGGAGGAAATTTTTGGGGAAATTATATTTTAGAATAAGGCTGTAAAATAACAAAATGTGGAAAAGTCAAGGGGTATGAATACATTTCGAAGGCACTGTATGTAAATGTAACTGTTATTAAATGCATGTTTGATGGTCAGAGAGGTCACACATCCCACTACGGCTCATGGTTTTCTCTACAGATGTTTCAGCTTGGGAAATGGTGAAGGAAGGGATGAATACATTATGCCTATCAGAGGAAAAAGACGAGCCTAGAGGCCTCCGAGCGGAGGTGGCCTGTCGGAAGTGAGTTGCCGTGGAGCCCGCCTGCATGTCCGCGTGCATGCGTGCTGAGGAATCTAAAAAAATGAATCTCCTGCGTGTGTAACCACAATGTCAGAAGTTTTTATCTACTCCCCTAATCTCCATCTGTCTGGGGCCAGCGAGGTGGCCAAGGCAGGTGGCGAGGGAGAGCTGGGGCAGTGGACAGGATGCCGCAGTGCAGCTCCATCCATCAGACAGACTGAAGAGAGAGATAGACAAATAGAGAGAGAGAGAGAGGGCTGTGGGCTGAGACAGGGATGCAGCTTAAGCCCCACCCTATTCAACATACAGTTGAAGTCGTAAGTTTACATACACTTAGGTTGGAGTCATTAAAACTCATTTTTCAACCACTCCACATTTTCTTATCAACAAACCATAGTTTGGCAAGTCGGTTCGGACATCTCCTTTGTGCATGACACAAGTCATTTTTCCAACAATTGTTTACAGACACATTATTTCACTTATAATTCACTGTATCACAATTCCAGTGGATCAGAAGTTTACATACAATAAGTTGACTGTACCTTTAAACAGCTTGGAAAATGCCAGATAATGATGTCATGGCTTTAGAAGCTTCTGATAGGCTAATTGACATAATTTGAGTCAATTGAAGGCCTACCTTCAAACTCAGTGCCTCTTTGTTTGACATCATGGGAAAATCAAAAGAAATCATCCAAGACCTCAGAAAAAAATTGTAGACCTCCACAAGTCTGGTTCATCCTTGGGAGCAATTTCCAAACGCTTAAAGATACCACGTTCATCTGTACAAACAATAGCACGCAAGTATAAACACCATGGGACAACGCAGCCGTCATAACGCTCAGGAAGGAGATGAGTTCTGTCTCCAAGAGATGAACGTACTTTGGTGCGAAAAGTGCAAATCAATCCCAGAACAACAGCAAAGGACCTTGTGAAGATGCTGGAGGAAACAGGTACACAAATATCTATATCCACAGTAAAACAAGTCCTACAGTGAGGGAAAAAAGAATTTGATCCCCTGCTGATTTTGTACGTTAGCCCACTGACAAAGAAATGATCAGTCTATAATTTTAATTGTAGGTTTACTTGAACAGTGAGAGACAGAATAACAACAAAAAAATCCAGAAAAACACATGTCAAAAATGTTAGAAATTGATTAGCATTTTAATGAGGGAAATAAGTATTTGACCCTTCTGCAAAACATGACTTAGTACTTGGTGGCAAAACCCTTGTTGGCAATAACAGAGGTCAGACGTTTCTTGTAGTTGGCCACCAGGTTTGCACACATCTCAGGAGGGATTTTGTCCCACTACTCTTTGCAGATCTTCTCCAAGTCATTAAGGTTTCGAGGCTGACGTTTGGGAACTTGAACCTTCAGCTCCCTCCACAGAGTTTCTATGGGATTAAGGTCTGGAGACTGGCTAGGCCACTCCAGGACCTTAATAGGGATAGGGGGCAGTATTTTCACGGCCGGATGAAAAATGTACCCAAATTAATGTGCTTCTTCTTGAGCCACTCCTTTGTTGCCTTGGCCGTGTGTTTTGGGTCATTGTCATGCTGGAATACCCATCCACAACCCATTTTCAATGCCCTGGCTGAGGGAAGGAGGTTCTCACCCAAGATTTGACGGTACAAGGCCCCGTCCATCGTACCTTTGATACGCTGAAGTTGTCCTGTCCCCTTAGCAGAAAAACACCCCCAAATCATTATGTTTCCACCTCCATGTTTGACGGTGGGGATGGTGTTCTTGGGGTCATAGGCAGCATTCCTCCTCCTCCAAACATGGCGAGTTGAGTTGATGCCAAAGAGCTCCATTTTGGTCTCATCTGACCACAACACTTTCACCCAGTTGTCCTCTGAATGATTCAGATGTTCATTGGCAAACTTCAGATGGGCATGTATATGTGCTGTCTTGAGGAGCAGGGGGACCTTGCGGGCGCTGCAGGATTTCAGTCCTTCACGGCGTAGTGTGTTACCAATTGTTTTCTTGATGACTATGGTCCCAGCTGCCTTGAGATCATTGACAAGATCCTCCCGTGTAGTTCTGGGCTGATTCCTCACCGTTCTCATGATCATTGCAACTCCACAAGGTGAGATCTTGCATGGAGCCCCAGGCCGAGGAAGATTGACAGTTCTTTTGTGTTTCTTCCATTTGCGAATAATACCACCAACTGTTGTCAGCTTCTCACCAAGTTGCTTGGCGATGGTCTTGTAGCCCATTCCAGCCTTGTGTAGGTCTACAATCTTGTCCCTGACATCCTTGGAGAGCTCTTTGGTCTTGGCCATGGTGGAGAGTTTGGAATCTGATTGATTGATTGCTTCTGTGGACAGGTGTCTTTTATACAGGTAACAAACTGAGATTAGGAGCACTCCCTTTAAGAATGTGCTCCTAATCTCAGCTCGTTACCTGTATAAAAGACACCTGAGAGCCAGAAATCTTTCTGATTGAGAGGGGGTCAAATACTTATTTCCCTCATTAAAATGCAAATCAATTAATATTTTTTTTTTGTTATTCTGTCTCTCACTGTTCAAATAAACTTACCATTAAAATTATAGACTGATCATTTCTTTGTCAGTGGGCAAACGTACAAAATCAGCAGGGGATCAAATACTTTTTTCCCTCACTGTATGCATAGTCACTTTAACCATATCTACATGTACATACTAGCTCAATCAGCCCAACTAACTGGTGCCTGTATGTTGCCTTGCTACTGTGATAGCCTCGTTACTGTATATAGCTTTGCTACTGTTATTTTTCACTGTCTTTTTACTGTTGTTTTATTTCTTTACTTACCTATTGTTCACCTAATACCTTTTTGCACTTTTTGTTAGAGCCTGTAAGTAAGCATTTCACTGTAAGGTCTACACCTGTTGTATTCGGCGCACGTGACAAATAAACTTTGATTTGATTTGATGTCCATACCCATTGGATGCAGTGATCACAATATAGTGGCTATATCCAGGAAAGCCAAAGTTCCAAGAGCTGGGATTACAATAGTGTATAAGAGATCATACAAAAGATTTTGCTGTGACTCTTATGTGGATGATGTTAAAAATATTTGTTGGTCTGATGTGATTAATGAGGAGCATCCAGATGCTGCTCTTGATGAATTTATGAAATTGCTTCTTCCAATTATTGATAAACATGCACCTGTTAAGAAACTGACTGTTAGAACTGTTAAGGCTCCATGGATTGATGAGAAATTGAAAAACTGTATGGTTGAAAGAGATGGGGCAAAAAGAGTAGCTAATAATTCTGGCTGCACATCTGACTGATTTACTTACTGCAAATTGAGAAATTATGTGACTAACCTCAACAAAAAGAAGAAGAAACTTTATTAGGAAGCCAAGATCAATGATATAAAGAATGATGGAAAAAACTTTGGAGTACTTCAAATGAAATTATGGGCAGAAAGACAAATCAAATCCATCTTTCATCGAATCAGATGGGTTATTCATCACAAAACCATTTGATGTTGCCAATTATTTGAGTTATTATTTCATTGGCAAATTGAGCAAACTTAGGAAATGGCCACGACAAACAGTGAGCAATTATATTCATGCATAAAAAAACTAATAATGAAAGGAAAGCAGTGCAAGTTTGAATTTTCTAAAGTTAGTGTGGGAGAGGTGGAAAAAGTATTGTTAAGGATCAATAATGACAAACCTCCTGGCATTGACAACTTAGATGGAAAGCTACTGAGGATGGTAGCTGACTCCATAGCCACTCCTATCTGTCATATTTTTAATCTGAGCCTAGAGGAAAGTCTTTGTCCTCAGGCCTGGAGGGAAGCCAAAAGTAATTCCGCTACCCAAGAGTGGTAAAGTGGCCTTTACTGGTTCTAACTGCAGACCTATAAGCTTTCTGCCAGCTCTTAGCAAACTGTTGGAAAGAATTGTGTTTGACTAAATAAAATGCTATTTCTCTGGAACCAAATTAACAAGACTTTCAGCATGTTTATAGAGAAGGGCACTCAACATGTACTGCCCTGACACAAATGGCCGATGATTGGTTGAAAGAAATTGATAATATGAAGATTGTGGGAGCTGTACTGTTAGATTTTAGTGCAGCATTTGATATTATTGACCATAACCTGTTGTTGAAAAAACGTAAGTGCTATGACTTTTCAACCTCTGCCATATCGTGGATTCAGAGCTATCTATCTAATAGAACTCAAAGGGTTTTCTTTAATGGAAGCTTCTCTAATGTCAAACATGTAAAGTGTGGTGTACCGCAGGGCAGCTCTCTAGGCCCTCTTCCCTTTTCTATTTTTACCAATGACCTGCCACTGGCATTAAACAAAGCATGTGTGTCTATGTATGCTGATGATTCAACCATATACACATCAGCAACCACAGCTAATGAAGTCACTGAAACCCTTAACAAAGAGTTGCAGTCTGTTTTGGAATGGGTGGCCAGTAATAAACTGGTCCTGAACATCTCTAAAACTAAGAGCATTGTATTTGGTACAAATCATTCCTTAAGTGCTAGACCTCATCTGAATCTGGTAATGAATGGTGTGGCTGTTGAACAAGTTGAGGAGACTAAATTACTTGGTGTTACCTTAGATTGTAAACTGTCATGGTCAAAACATATAGATTCAATGGTTGCAAAGATGAGGAGAGGTCTAGCTGTAATAAAGAGATGCTCTGCTTTTTTGACACCACACTCCAAAAAGCAAGTTCTGCAGGCTCTAGTTTTGTCTTATCTTGATTATTGTCCAGTTGTGTGGTCGAGTGCTGCAAGGAAAGACCTAGTTAAGATGCAGCTGGCCCAGAACAGAGCGGCACATTTTGCTCTTCATTGTAATCAGAAGGCGGATATAAATACTATGCATGCCAGTCTCTCTTGGCTAAGGGTTGAGGAGAGACTGACTGCATCACTTTTTCTTTTTATAAGAAACATTGTGTTGAAAATCCCAAATTGTTTGCATAGTCAACTTACACACAGCTCTGACACACACACTTATCCCACCAGACATGCCACCAGGGGTATTTTCATAGTCCCCAAATCCAGAACAAATTCAAGAAAACGTACATTATTATATAGAGCCCTTATTGCATGGAACTTCCTTCCATCTCATATTGCTCCAATAAACAGCAAACCTGGTTTAAAAAAACAGATAAAGAAACACCTCGCAGCACAACGCCTCTCCCTTATTTGACCTAGATAGTTTGTGTGTATGCATTGATATGCAGGCTACGTGTGTAGTTCTGTCCTTGAGCTGTTCTTGTCTAATGATATTCTGTATTATGTCATTCTGTATTATGTTTCATGTTTTGTGTGGACCCCAGGAAGAGCAGCTGCTGCTTTCACAACAGCTAATGGGGATCCTAATAAAATACCAAATACCAAATAGTCGTCCAGTATTATTCTGGGTTAATGCCTTTGTCCCCCATGATCCACTAGTTGAATAGAACTGCAGGTAGAAGAGAGTCTCCAATGACTCTGATGAGTAACATACAAAGTCAGCAGTGAAAAACTAGGCATTATGGTTCAATGATGTGGCTGATACTCTCTGACACAATAATGTGACAGTCAGATTAATAACAGTGAGCCTAAAGCTGTTTTTTAACTACCTCCGCAGAACCATTCAGTTGACTGAAAGTAGCAGATAGACTTCAAAGCAGATAGCTAGATGGATGCTGACCTAGTGTCCATACCTCATTGGGAGCCAATAGCAATCAGCTGAACATAAATTAAACTAACAGCCTATAAATAATGGCAGAAGCATCTGTCTCATATGACACCTAACACTAAACTGTGATTGGTAGGGATGTCAGAGGGCGGTCAGTAACGGAAGGTCACCCGGTGACACTCAGCTATGCGGGTGTCTAAACCACCAGGGTCAAGGGGTCAGGGACACCACTCCTGTGGACCAAAGGCAACCCGCCCTGGCAACTGGCTGATGTGTCTTCAAAGCCTCCAAGTATAGCCAATCCTGTCTCATTATTAAGGCCGTGTCACTTTCAGCCCATTCTCATTAACTCTGGTCCCTGATTTAGAATTGGCCTACTCACAGATTCTCAGTCTCTGGCTCCACTCAATTAGCCCGGTCTGTCAAGGGGGCCACCGTTACCACTCCACCCCTTTTCTAGTCTCTTCCTTTTCACACACCTAACCACTCAACCCTAATTCATGGAAGTTGATGAGATAAAGAGGCTGCTCCTTGACAAAAAACTGGACTTAGAATCTCTATGAAGCACTTCGGACTAATGATGAAACTCAAATTCTTAATGAGCTGTTTTAATTTTTTATCTCAGACCCCTCTTCTATGTATATGTGGCTATTGTAACAGTAAGCTATTATCTATATCTATTGTAACAGCAAGCTATTATCTATATATATTGCAACAGTAAGCTATTATCAATATCTATTGTAACAGCAAGCTATTATCTATATATATTGTAACAGTAAGCTATTATCTATATCTATTGTAACAGTAAGCTATTATCTATATCTATTGTAACGGTAAACTATTTTCTATATCTATTGTAACAGTAAGATATTATCAATATCTCTTGTAACAGTAAGCTATTATCTATATATATTGTAACAGTAAGCTATTTTCTATATCTATTGTAACAGTAAGCTATTATCAATATCTCTTGTAACAGTAAGCTATTATCTATATCTATCGTAACAGTAAGCTATTATCTATATCTATTGTAACAGTAAGCTATTATCTATATCTATTGTAACAGTAAGCTATTTTCAATATCTATTGTAACAGCAAGCTATTATCTATATATATTGTAACAGTAAGCTATTATCTATATCTATTGTAACAGTAAGCTATTTTCTATATCTATTGTAATAGGAAACTATTCATCCTACAGCTGTGTAGTAGAATTTGTTTTTTCCCCCACTGAATGAGCTAGTCCAGTTGTCTAATGTATTCATCTCAATTTCTGCTCCACTGCACACAGGTCCAGCTCTCTGTCCCTCTCAGGTCTGGGATTGTTCAAATGGGAGGGCCTCTGGTCCAGCTCTCTGTCCCTCTCAGGTCTGGGATTGTTCAAATGGGAGGGCCTCAGTTCCAGCTCTCTGTCCCTCCCAGGTCTGGTATTGTTGCATTGGGAGGGCCTCATGTCCAGTTCCCTGTCCCTGAATTGTGATACAGTGAATTATAAATGAAATAATATGTCTGTTAACAATTGTTGGAAGAATTACTTGTGTCATGCACAAAGAAGATGTCCTAACCGACTTACCAAAACTATAGTTTGTTAACAAGAAATTTGTGGAGTGGTTGAAAAACAAGTTTTAATGACACCAACCAAAGTGTATGTAAACTTCCGACTTCAACTGTATGTGTTGGGTCACTGTCCTGTTGAAAAAGAAATCATAGTCCCACTAAACGCAAACCAGATGGGATGGCTTATCACTGCAGAATGCTGTGGTAGACATGCTGGTTAAGTGTGCCTTGAATTTTAAATAAATCACAGACAGTGTTACCAGCAAAGAACCCCCACACCATCACACCTCCTCCTCCATGCTTCACGGTGGAAACCACACATGCGGAGATCATCCATTCCCCTACTCTGCATCTTACAAAAAACAACAATCTCAAATTTGGACTCATCACACCAAAGGACAGATTTCCACCGGTGTAATGTCCATTGCTCGGGTTTCTTGGCCCAAACAAGTCTCTTCTTCTTATTGGTGTCCTTTTGTAGTCGTTTCTTTGCAGCAATTCAACCATGAAGGCCTTATTCACGCAGTCTCCTCTGAACAGTTGATGTTGAGATGTGTCTGTTACTTGAACTCTGTGAAGCATTTATTTGGGCTGCAATTTCTGAGGCAGTTAACTCTAATGAACTTATCCTCTGCAGCAGAGGTAACTCTGGGTCTTCCTTTCCTGTGGCGGTCCTCATGAGAGCCAGTTTCATCATTGCACTTGAGGGTTTTTGCAAAGTTCTTGAAAAAAAAATGTCTTGATATTTTCCGGTTTGACTGACCTTCATGCCTTCAAGTAATGATGGACTGTCATTTCTCTTTCCTTATTTGAGCTGTTCTTGCCATAATATGGACTTGGTCTTTTACCAAATAGGGCTATCTTCTGTATATCACCCCTACCTTGTCACAACACAACTAATCAGCTCAAACACATTAAGAAGAAAAGCAATTCCACAAATTCTATTTTAACAAGGCACACCTGTTAATTGAAATGCATTCCAGGTGACTACCTCATGAAGCTGGTTGAGAGAATGCCAAGAGTGTGCAAAGCTGTCATCAATGCAAAGGGTGGCTAAAATAAAGAAAAACCCTGTAATGAGTAGGTGTGTCCAAACTGTTGACTGGTACCGTACATGCTGACAGCAGTGTGTGTGTTTGTACACACTGACACCTTTCCCTACACAGACACAGAGAGAGATCAATCACCCCAGTGTCTTCACAGTTCACACACACATGAAGAAGAGACGAGCTTGAGAGAAGCTCAACAAGGCAACTACGCAACTTGAAACACCCCACCCCCCCACCAAAGCAATAAGTTAACAGAACAGCTCTGCTGAAAAGTTAAAAGGGAATTATTCTCCTGGCCAAACAAAGACTGCCATCAAACTAGGAGACCTTGTCAACCTTTGTGCTGTGTTAAATAAATCACAGATAATCTAATGGGAATGGTCCTGTTTGGCTGAGAGCGAGAGAAGAAGTTGACTGCCAATTTCATCACCCATAACTCTGCATATATTCCTACATTGGCAGTATAATGTTTTTGCTTTCTGTGACCGTCAGTGGACTTCATTCTGTGAATTATTGTTGAGCAGATAAGTAAGTAACGTCTGGTAAATCAATGAACAAGCTGTATAAGGCAATAAGCAAACAAGGAAATGCTCAACAGAGGCGGCGCTCCTAGTGGCCGGGGACCTTAATGCAGGGAAACTTGAATCCGTTTTACCTTCTACCAGCATGTCACACGTGCAACCAGAGAAAAAATCACTCTAGACCACCTTTACTCCACACACAGAAACGCATACAAAGCTCTCCTTCGCCCTCCATTTGGCAAATCTGACCATAACTCTAACCTCCTGATTCCTGCTTACAAGCAAAAACTAAAGCAGGAAGTACTCTCCAACAGATCCACAGATACCGCTCCAACAGATCCACAGATGACGCATCTCCATTGCACTCCACACTGCCCTTTCCCACCTGGACAAAAGGAATATCTACGTGAGAATACTATTCATTGACTACAGCTCAGCGTTCAACACCATAATGCCCTCAAAGCTCATCACTAAGCTAAGGACCCTGGGACTAAACACCTCCCTCTGCAACTGGATCCTGGACTTCCTGATGGGCCGCCCCCAGGTGGTATGGGTAGGTAACAGCACATCTTCCTGCCTTTATCCTAACACACCACAGTACAATGAATGGGCAAGAGGGGGGGCCAAAAACTAAGTTAAACTAACAACAAATCTAAATCAGGTAAATATAAGTCATAAAGGTACGTACCTAATATTTCATCATATACATTCATATTTAATATATTTACACAAACGTACATGGAGCTCTGTATGTTCTGTCTTTTTATACAAATATGTCCAAATCGGCTCTAACACATACTTTCTGGTAAATCAACAGGTTTATGCATTTGATAAGGCTGCTTTCCAAGAAGAGAAATCAAATAGCTGATCAATAACAGAAGGGTATCCAACCCAACTCAAATAGCTGATAAATAACAGAAGGATATCCAACCCAACTCAAATAGCTGATAAATAACAGAAGGGTATCCAACCCAACTCAAATAGCTGATCAATAACAGAAGGATATCCAACCCAACTCAAATAGCTGATCAATAACAGAAGGGTATCCAACCCAACTCAAATAGCTGATCAATAACAGAAGGATATCCAACCCAACTCAAATAGCTGATCAATAACAGAAGGGTATCCAACCCAACTCAAATAGCTGATCAATAACAGAAGGGTATCCAACCCAACTCAAATAGCTGATCAATAACAGAAGGGTATCCAACCCAACTCAAATAGCTGATCAATAACAGAAGGATATCCAACCCAACTCAAATAGCTGATCAATAACAGAAGGGTATCCAACCCAACTCAAATAGCTGATCAATAACAGAAGGGTATCCAACCCAACTCAAATAGCTGATAAATAACAGAAGGATATCCAACCCAACTCAAATAGCTGATCAATAACAGAAGGGTATCCAACCTAACTCAAATAGCTGATCAATAACAGAAGGATATCCAACCCAACTCAAATAGCTGATCAATAACAGAAGGGTATCCAACCCAACTCAAATAGCTGATAAATAACAGAAGGATATCCAACCCAACTCAAATAGCTGATAAATAACAGAAGGATATCCAACCCAACTCAAATAGCTGATCAATAACAGAAGGATATCCAACCCAACTCAAATAGCTGATCAATAACAGAAGGGTATCCAACCCAACTCAAATAGCTGATCAATAACAGAAGGGTATCCAACCCAACTCAAATAGCTGATAAATAACAGAAGGATATCCAACCCAACTCAAATAGCTGATAAATAACAGAAGGGTATCCAACCCAACTCAAATAGCTGATCAATAACAGAAGGGTATCCAACCCAACTCAAATTCCAATCTAGAATTCAAGATACCAATGCATATTGAACAATATGGCTACCCACAAAGACAGAAGCCACTGATGCCTCGACTTTTCTCTTTTTCTTAGTGTTTGCCTAACTGAGACCGAGGCTGAGGCAGGGAGTCTGAGTTTATGGGTAATCTAGTGCGAATTAAGGTTTAATCATATTGATTTAGAAATCTACCATGGATCACATTTCCATTAATCACATGTCCCTGGGTTAGAGTCTGACTGTAATTAACAATCTATATGCACAGCATCTCTCTCTCTTCCTCCCAGACAAACAGGTTACCATGGAAACTAGTGGGATGCAAGGAAACACACAGGATGTATGCCCAGAAGGAGGACAGAGAGAGAACTAACTTGAGTGTGATGATGACAGACAGGGAGGAAGAGAGGATAAGATAGAGGAAGAAGATTATGGATTGATGGATTTGCAACAGGAAAATGTGTTTATGATAATATACAGTATATTTGGTTCTGTAAGTGACTAGGAGGATCTTATATAGACTATTGGGATAGTGCTTTCAATGGTTTGAGACTGTGTGTGTGTGTGTGTCTTGCACTGACATGTTCTGAGTCACATGACCCCCAGTGAGAGTGTAAACATGGAGGGTTGAATAACTACATGACCCAAAGACCAGACCTTGCTTCACACCATCATGGATATCTCCCATAGAATCACAAGAAAAGCCCCATAGACCGTATCTCTTTCTACGGCTTTTTTGTGAGGATGACAAGGATGGGGATGATGAGGAGGATGGGGATGATGGAAAAGATGAGGAGGATGGGCATGATGAGGAGGATGACAAGGATGGGATGATGAGGAGGATAAGGAAGATGGGGATGATGAGGAGGATGGGGAGGATGGGAAGGATGGGGAGCATGAGGAAGATGAGGAGGATGAGGAGGATGAGGAGGATGGGGATGATGAGGAGGATGGGAAGGATGGGGAGGATGAGGAGGATGAGGATGATGAGGACGATGAGGAGGATGGGGGATGGGGAGGATGAGGAGGCTAAGGAGGATGAGGAAGATGAGGAGGAGGGTGAAATGTACTGTACACATGTACTGATGGTGAATAGTGTTGCATATTTTGGGGAACATTCAGAGGTGGAAACCTTCCGTGGTTATTAATGGGAATATATGGAAATTAATATATGGGAATTAACAGAAATATATGCAAATGAATATTAATACCATTTAATTGTTGATGTATTTTGCAATGGATATATTTACCATATCATATGGCAACAGAAACATAAACCTTATCACAAGTACATAATTTCAAATGATTAAATCCTTCCAATAGAAATAAAATAAATTGTTACGAATTGAACTTTAATTAAATGAGTTGACTCTTCATATGGGATGATTTCACTGAACAACAAAAGGGAATATTGAATGATCCCCAATGATCCATAGCATCTCCCAAAAACGTTTTCAACATACATCTGTAAAATGATAGTCTAGAAACTAAAGCTTTGGTTGTCTTCCTCTCAGGCTTCCATGTCTTCTCCCTGGACCTCCTCAATGTCTATCTCTTGAACATCAAACTCTGAGGCCTCATCTTCACTGTCACTTTCCAACCTTGTTGAGGATGGCTCGTTGTCAGGCTCAAAAAGCCCTAAATTTGCCCGGATGGCCACCAATTTTTCAACCCTTGTATTTGTCAGCCTGTTGCGTGCTTTGGTGTGTGTGTTCCCAAACAAGGACCAGTTGGGTTCTGAGGCGGCTGATGTTGGTGGGATTTGGAGGATGATGGAGGCAACAGGGGAAAGAGCCTCAGATCCACAAAGTCCCTTCCACCAGGTGGCTGATGAGATATGTTGGCACGACTGCCATATTGCATCTCCATCCCAAAGCCCTTGCTTGGAAGTGTACTTCGCCAGACTGCCAAGAACCTTGCCCTCATCCAGGCCAAGGTGGCGAGACACTGTAGTGATGACATCATAGGCCTTGTTGATCTCTGCACCAGACAGGATGCTCTTGCCAGCATACTTGGGGTCCAACATGTATTCTGCGGCGTATTTGGGCTTTATAGGCAGAAGTCTTCACGCTTTTTGATGTATTTCAGAACTGCAGTTTCCTCTGCTTGGAGCAACAGTGAAGTGGGCAGAGCAGTACACATTTCTTCTCTTACATCTGCAAGCAGAGTCTGAACATCAGACAGGATGGCATTATCTCCCTCATCTGTGCAATGGCTACTGCTATAGGTTTCAGGAGTTTCAGGCTGCTTACCACTCTCTCCCAAAATACTTCATCCAGGAGGATCCTCTTGATGGGGCTGTCCATATCGGCAGACTGTGATATGGCCATTTCTTGGAGAGACTCCTTCCCCACCTGTCCCTTGTGTCTGTGCTCTTGTAGAATAATGTTGGAGGGGGGAGATGATGTACATTCGACCACCCATCAGAGATAATTGCAATAAAGTCTGCTTTCTCTATGATTTGCCTGACTTTCACTTGAACTCTGTTGAACTCTGCATCCAGCAAATGAGTAGATAAAGCATGTCTGGTTGGAGGGGTGTATACTGGGCAAAGAACATCTCTTCCAATACACATTGCCTGTGAGCATCAGAGGAGAACCAGTTGCATACACAGCTCGAGCAAGACATTCATCAGCATTTTTCCGACTAAGTTCCTCCATTGAGTCAAAAAAACTTCTGATTCCAGGAGGACCATGAGCTGTTGCTATCGATAAGGTGTCTGATTCATCATTTTCACCTCGAATAGAAGTAGAGGGACTTTTGTCAGAGGTTGCTTGTTGTGAGCGCTGAGGGAACTTTATGCACTTGGCCAGATAATAATGTATCATTGTTGCATTCGTCACATATGATTTGGCACAGTATTTGCAAATGTACACAGCTTTTCCTTCTACATTAGATGCTGTGAAATGTCTCCACACATCAGATAGTGTCTGTGGCATTTTTCCTTCTTTTTGTAAAAACAAATACAACTCCATGTACAGGTAAATAGTTAAGCAGTTATATTAAACAACTCCTTTGTAAGATACATGTTTTAAAATGAAACATGTATGGAAACAGGTGAATTAACACTCCTCAGTTAGCAGGTTCAAGCAAGCTAAAACCCACATGGTAGCAAAAACTAACTTGCAGAAATTGTTAACAAGTTAGAAATGATTTAAACACACTTTGCTGTAGGCTACTATTAACTAGTTAACAAAAAAGTATGTATGTCACATAAAATATATTCACCCCACTCAGTATGGTAATCAAAACTTAACAGAAAGCATGTAATCCTTGGCTCAAACAGTGTAGTAGTGTGGGCTCAATTGCAGCTCAATAGTGTGCAAGGTCTTGAGAATCAGCTGTACATGCGATGGAAGAGTGCACTGTGCATGCAGAGTGTTGCAATTCCATTGAATTGTGGATAGTTTAACCAAAATATGCCACAAGACCTAGAATTGCCTTATGTGTATTCCACAAAAACGGTTCACTGTTATAAACTAACTTTTTTATGAATTTAAGAAAAATTCCCCAAATTCCAGGGCTTAACTGGAATAATTCCATAAATTTGCAGGAACGTTTCTGACCCTTTGCAACCCTAATGGTGATGTGTGCACATGTACTGATGGTGAATGTGCACATGTACTGATGGTGAATGTACACATGTACTGATGGTGAATGTGCACATGTACTGATGGTGAATGTACACATGTACTAATGGTGAATGTACACATGTACTGATGGTGAATGTACACATGTACTAATGGTGATGTGTGCACATGTACTGATGGTGAATGTACACATGTACTAATGGTGAATGTACACATGTACTGATGGTGAATGTGCACATGTATTGATGGTGAATGTGCACATGTACTGATGGTGAATGTACACATGTACTGATGGTGAATGTACACATGTACTGATTGACAACCAGGAGAATAAAACAAACAGGACCCTGTTCTCACCCCAGCCACAGTGTTATAGTCTATGTCCCAAATTCCACCCTATTCCCTATTTAGTGCACTAGGGCCCATAGACCTCTGGTCAGAATTAGCGCACTACATAAGGAATAGGTTGCGATTTGGATCATATACATAGTCTGAAGATGGGAGAATGGGAAGGAAAATGGGATGGCATAGAACAGGGTTTCAAACTCATTCCATGGAGGGCCTAGTGTCTTCTGGTTTTTGGTCTTTCCTTTCAATTAAGACCTAGACAACCAGGTGAGGGGAGTTCCTTACTGAGACCTAGACAACCAGGTGAGGGGAGTTCCTTACTAAGACCTAGACAACCAGGTGAGGGGAGTTCCTTACTAAGACCTAGACAACCAGGTGAGAGGAGTTCCTTACTAAGACCTAGACAACCAGGTGAGGGGAGTTCCTTACTAAGACCTAGACAACCAGGTGAGGGGAGTTCCTTACTGAGACCTAGACAACCAGGTGAGGGGAGTTCCTTACTAAGACCTAGACAACCAGGTGAGGGGAGTTCCTCACTGAGACCTAGACAACCAGGTGAGGGGGGTTCCTTACTAAGACCTAGACAACCAGGTGAGGGGAGTTCCTTACTGAGACCTAGACAACCAGGTGAGGGGAGTTCCTTACTAAGACCTAGACAACCAGGTGAGGGGAGTTCCTTACTGAGACCTTCGACAACCAGGTGAGGGGGGTTCCTTACTAAGACCTAGACAACCAGGTGAGGGGAGTTCCTTACTGAGACCTAGACAACCAGGTGAGGGGGGTTCCTTACTAAGACCTAGACAACCAGGTGAGGGGAGTTCGTTACTGAGACCTAGACAACCAGGTGAGGTGAGTTCCTTACTGAGACCTAGACAACCAGGTGAGGGGAGTTCCTTACTAAGACCTAGATAACCAGGTGAGGGGAGTTCCTTACTAAGACCTAGACAACCAGGTGAGGGGAGTTTCTTACTGAGACCTAGACAACCAGGTGAGGGGAGTTCCTTACTGAGACCTAGACAACTAGGTGAGGGGAGTTCCTTACTGAGACCTAGACAACCAGGTGAGGGGAGTTCCTTACTGAGACCTAGACAACCAGGTAAGGGGAGTTCCTTACTAAGACCTAGACTAAGACTTAGTCCCCTCCTGTACTCCCTGTTCACCCACGACTGTGTGGCCAAACACGACTCCAACACCATCATTAAGTTTGCTGACGACACAACAGTGGTAGGCCTGATCACCGACAACGATGAGACAGCCTACAGGGAGGAGGTCATATAACTGGCAGTGTGGTGCCAGGACTACAACCTCTCCCTCAATGTGAGCAAGACAAAGGAGCTGATCGTGGACTACAGGAAAAGGCGGGCCGAACAGGCCCCCTATTAACATCGACGGGGCTGTAGTGGAGCGGGTCAAGAGTTTCAAATTCCTTGGTGTCCACATCACCAACAAACTATCATGGTCCAAACACACCAAGACAGTTGTGAAGAGGGCACGACAAAACCTTTTCCCCCTCAGGAGACTGAAAAGATTTAGCATGGGTCCTCAGATCCTCAAAGTTCTACAGCTGCACCATTGAGAGCATCCTGACCGGTTGCATCACCGCCTGGTATGGCAACTGCTCGGCATCTACAGAGGGTAGTGCGTACGGCCCAGTACATCACTGGGGCCAAGCTTCCTGCCAACCAGAACCTATATACTAGGCGATGTCAGAGGAAAGCCCATAAAATTGTCAGGGACCCCGCCACCCAAGTCATAGACTGTTTTCTCTGATACTGCACGGCAAGCGGTACCCGGAGCACCAAGTCTAGGACCAAAAGGCTCCTTAACAGCTTCTACCCCACAGCCATAAGACTGCTGAACAATTAATCAAATAGCCACCGGACTATTTACATTGACCCCCCCCCCCCCAATTTGTTTTGTACACTGCTGCTACTCGCTGTTTATTATCTTGCATAGTCACTTCACCCCTACCTACATGTACAAATTACCTCTAACCTGTACCCCCACACACTGACTCGGTACCGGTACCCCCTGTATATAGCCTCGTTATTGTTATGTTATTGTGTTACTTTTATTTTTCACTTTAGTTTATTTGGTAAAGATTTTCTTAACTCTTCTTGAACTGCACTGTTGGGGCTTGTAAGTAAGCATTTCACGGTAAGGTCTACACTTGTTGTATTCGGCGCATGTGACAAATAAAGTTTGTGTCACGCCTTCTGCCGCTCTTCCCCCTGGCTTTCGAGGGCGCCAGGCTTCCCTGCATTACGCACTCCTGCCACCATAATTTACGCACACCTGCCTTCCCTAGTCACGCACATCAGCTATATTGGTCTCACCTGGACTCACTCAATCACCTGTTTATTACCTCCCCTATATTTGTCAGTTCCCCATCTCTGTTCCCCGCTGCTGCATTAATTGTAATTTGTCTGTGTTACCCGTGTGCTGACGCTGTTCCTGTCTCGTTCTATGTCCGTTACCTATTAAAAGTTTGACTCCCCGTACTTGCTTCTCCTCTCCAGCGTCATCAGTTGACAGTTTGATTTGATTTAACTACATCCAGCCACTTCACGTCTCTCATTAGCATATAGAGCCAGAAGAGCTAAGCAACACTGTCCTCTACAGGATGCCTCATTGCTGTGACTTGGTGCTGTCAGCCAGCCTGTGCTCTGTGTCCACTAGGCTTAGAGACATAATGACAAATAACCTCTCCTTTTGTCCTCACGCTGCAGTTACCCAGTTCCTTTACCCACATCTCTGTGTTGAGCTGGGCACCGTAGCAACACCAGCTAACCCCTATTTATTTTCTCACAGGAAAATAAACCAGCAGCCAAAATCTTTATCCTCACAATGTAGCCTACCATCATCATCACAACCATCGTCACGACAACAGAGACAGGCCTGCTTTCAGACACCCTGTTTGTTTTTGCACAATGCTAATATCTAAGTGACTGGCTCTGAGAAATAACACTGTGATCAGCCTTCGTGTTGCTCACAGATCCTTTGGTTTATAAAGATGGTTAGACTTGGAATGGAGTTTGGGAATGTTGTGTTTTGATGCAGTATGAGACATTTTTCTGGAGGTTGGTGAGGAACACAGCGGCCTGGCTCATATGTTTGATGCATTTTGTTGTTGTTTTTCTCAAAGGGAGGCTGACTTTTCCCAGAAAGACGACAGAGCCGCTATACACACGCACATACACACACACGCACGCACGCACGCACACACACACACACACACACACACACACACACACACACACACACACACACACCACACACACACACACACACACACACACACACACACACACACACACACACACCGCTCGCTGAGTTTCAGATGTTGTGTTGCAGCCTTAGGTGGAGCCTCATGCATTATTTATAGTGTTTCTGTGAGATCATACATGCGTTTCACAAATACATGGTGGTTTATTCATTAACTTAATGAATGTGGGCTTGTTTTCTCTACTTCCATCTATCTGCCATGTCCTCACAACAATGGGGGATTTGGAAGAGAGAGACATTGTAAACCGGAGCATAACATACATTCCTGTTGTTGTTCAAGGGGAGGTGTTCCAGTGTCACAGCAGGTCAGCTCACGGCTTTGGGGCAAATTGAACAAGACTGACTCCATTGAAACTGCCTCTAACTGCCTCTGACTGCCTCAACAAGGAGCGAGGTGTAGAGGCCCATGCAGTTCAGCATGTTATCCCATTTAGAGACATGAAACAACACCATCCTCAAAGCATCCTCTAAATACTGGGCCATTTCTCCTTTTCTTCTCTCACAGAGGGATATTTTCACCCATTTTAGTCGTTATTTACATTATGGAATACTGCTTAGAAGACAGACCTTTCCATAGCAGCGTGCAGTCCGATTTCATTTGTATAGGGGGAAGAGAAGAGAGAAATCCTCAGGCCAACATGTTCATTTGAGTTAAAATTCTGCTGACTGGCGAGAGAGAAAGAGAGAGAGAGGACGGGAATGAAACATTGAAACAGTGAAACATTGAAACAGTGAAACATTGAAACATTGAAACATTAAAACTGTGAAACAGTGAAACATGGCTGTCAACAGTGCTCATCTTTTTGGCTTTTGGCTGGGCTTTTGATGTTTTACCCCGTAATGTTCTACCCTCCTCCACACACACTTAACACAGCAGAGGAGTCCTGGAGGGTCCGGAAGCATCCAAGAATGATAATCGTATTAAAAATGTGTCAGAAACAATACAGTGACATGCAGCAGAAGACCCTGAACATAGTGAAGACAGTAAATACAGTGAAGACCCTGAAGACAGTGAATACTGTGAAGACCCTGAAGACAGTGAAGACACTGAAGACTTTGAGGACAGCGAAGACAGTGAAGCCCTGAAGACAGTGAAGACCCTGAAGACCCTGAAAACCCTGAAGACAGTGAAGACCCTGAAGACAGTGAAGACCCTGACGACAGTGAATAACCTGAAGACCCTGAAGACAGAGACGACCCTGAAGACCCTGAAGACAGTGAAGACCCTGAAGACAGTGAAGACCCCGAAGACCCTGAAGACAGTGAAGACCCTGAAGACAGTGAAGACAGTAAAGACAGTGAAGACAGTGAAGACCCTGATCCTGAAGACAGTGAAGACCCTGAAGACGCTGAAGACAGTGAGGACAGTGAAGACCCTGAAGACAGTGAAGTCAGTGAAGACCCTGAAGACAGTGAAGACAGTGAAGACCCTGAAGACACTGAGGACAGTGAAGACCCTGAAGACAGTGAAGACCCTGAAGACAGTGAAGAACCTGAAGACCCTGAAGACAGTGAAGACCCTGAAGACAGTGAAGACAGTGAAGAACCTGAAGACAGTGAAGAACCTGAAGACAGTGAATACCCAAACTAAATATCACACAACAAAATATTTCAATTTCGCCGCATGTGTGTTTCACCTGGATATCTAATTGCTGTGCTCATGACTCTTCTTTGGGTCTGCTGTGTGTTGTAATGCAGCTGGTGTCAGTTGGCAGCTTCAGGTTGGGACAAATACTAGGATTGTTTCCCAGATGCCAGACAGTGCTCCCTTTGAAAACGGACACCTGTTTGCACTCACAGGTAGGCAGCGTCCTTCCATCTGTTAGGGAAGTAGGGCAGCAAGCGGAAATCCCCTCCCCTTATACTAATATTACTCTGGTCAACCCAGACAGACTGGTTGGGAAGGAGCTGCTGCAGGGTGCATTGTCCCCCACTATCCCCCTTTCTCTCTGACAGAACTGCCCTTTGTCCCCTACCCCGCCATCCCCCGTCAACCCCCCCACACCTCGCCCTCCCCCACCCCATCCCCTGGCTGCGTAGAATGTGGTGGCTGATAGGAATCTTTCAGTGTGGGGCCACAGTCCGGGGCAGTGTATAAGCGGGACACCTGCAGGTTACCTGGGGTCAGAGAGGGTCAGAGGGCCATGACACGGTTTGTTGCGCAGGACACCATACCTGGCTAGAGCACCATGGGGCCTGCAGTGCACTGCAGCGGAGTACACATACCTCAGCACAACCTCCTTATCCCCCTTTCTGTTCACTTCATCACTCCCCCATCACAGCTCCTTCCTCTTCTCCCATATCTCTGCTCTCCTTTCTTCCCTCACTCTCTTCCTCCCTCCCTCATTCCTCATCCTTCCTTCCCTGAACCATATCTTGTCCCTCCTTTCTCTTTTCTTCTCTTCCTTCCCCACTCCAACTTCCGGAGCCTCATAAAGAGTGTCAGAACACTCAAGACTCTAGCTGTCACGTCCTGGCCAGTATAAGGGTTAATTAGTATTGTAGTTTGGTCAGGACGTGGCAGAGGGTATTTGTTTTATGTGGTTCTGGGTGTTGTATGAGTTAGGAGGGCATTTGATTTAGTATTCCGGGGTTTTGGGCACTGGGTGAGTTTCATGAATTCTATGTTGAGTCTAGTGTGTATGTTTCTATGTTTGGATTCATTGGGGTTGGGACTCTCAATTGAAGGCAGGTGTTGTCTATTTGCCTTTCATTGAGAGTCCCATATATGTGGGTGTGTTTGTGTTTGTCTTTTGTGGGAGATTGTTCTGTGTTTCGCCTTGTGCCTTACCAGACTGTTTTTGTTGATCGTTCGTGTTTTTTTGTTATTTTTGTACGTTCATTTTGGAGTTTAATAAATGTTCAAAAATGAACAACCGCATGCCTGCTGCGTTTTGGTCCTCCTTCACTGACGACAGCCGTGACACTAGCCTGTCCTTCTCTCTCCTCTCCTTCACTCCACTCCTTGAGTCAATCTCTTTCGCTATCCCTCCCCTGCCCCTGAGGTCCCCATGCAGTCCCCTGACTGTCCCCAGCTTGTCATTTGCAATTTAGGGTCATTTGTCTCTGCTCTTTTTGCCCAGTCATGACCACTGAAGCCCTTTTCCTCCTCTACCTGTCCCTCTGTGCAGTAAATCTCCTGATGCTGATAGAATGCTCTGCCTTGCTCCACTGCTTCTGCATTGTCAGGCCTTCTCTCTTCACTGTCTCTCAACTCTCCATTGCTTCCCCTTTGCAATCCTATATCGGAAGACTCAGCAGTACAGACAGCTCTTCCAGTTGCGATTTTCATCACAAACCAATACGGATCACTTGATGACTGATAGAAAAGCCCCATAGACTCTGTGGTAAAGTAGAAGCTATTAGGTGAGCGACTGATAACTGATGACTGATAGAAAAGCCCCATAGACTCTGTGGTAAAGTAGAGGCTATTAGGTGAGCGACTGATAACTGATGACTGATAGAAAAGCCCCATAGACTCTGTGGTAAAGTAGAGGCTATTAGGTGAGTGACTGATGACTGATGACTGATAGAAAAGCCCCATAGACTCTGTGGTAAAGTAGAGGCTATTAGGTGAGCGACTGATAACTGATGACTGATAGAAAAGCCCCATAGACTCTGTGGTAAAGTAGAGGCTATTAGGTGAGCGACTGATAACTGATGACTGATAGAAAAGCCCCATAGACTCTGTGGTAAAGTAGAGGGTATTATGTGAGTGGGAAGAGCAGGAAAGGAGTGGAAGTTATTTTGCCCATTGCTGGGCAATAACAAGAGGATGATATTTCCGGAAGGACAGTCACTTTGCATGATTGTGTCTCATCTGGCCTTTCGTCTCAGACAGACAGAGGATATCATATGGTCTGACCTAATGACACACAACCACACCTGCTTTCACGTCGCGCTAATTGATTCTGCAAAAACACTTGTAACAGTCTCCCTCACGGACGGTCCCTCGATACTGCTGAGGCTTTCTGGCACAATACACACACCTGGCAACCTCCGTGCAACATAATCACCATTTGTTAAGGCCCAGAGCCTTCCTGTGTTGTGACATGCCTAACTTAATGAGGCTCACTGCTTCAGCAGACCAGCAAACAACACCAGGACAATCTCTTTTACCTCCCCCCACCACCCATACAGCCCAATGGAAAAATCCTTTGCCGGGGAAGTTTGTTCTCGGAGTAAAACCATGAACCATTGAATAGTGACAGTATAGTGCAGGGGAGTGGAAGGAAAAGAGAATTTTGGAGGGGTGACCGGCAAGATGAACAAATCTCCTCGTTCTACCAGAAACCTCTCTCGTTGCTTATTAGAGCAGAGGGAAATCCAATGGAGCTGGAAGCTTCTCTATAGAACCCAGCTGAAAAACATACAAGCAGGAAAAATAAAAATTAGGCCTCCAAGAATGGAACCACTTAGTCCCACTAATTCAACGTTCAATGTTGTTTTCTGTCTTTAGTGATCAGGGAGAGGTGCCTGCATTCAGGGCCCGCTGCTGACACAGTGAAGGCCGCCTGTCCTGCTCCTCCACGATTGTCTTCCGGCTGTACAATGACCACTTTTAACATCATTTAAAATACTACTGGACTCAACCGAACCAGGACACCATGTAGAATGAGGCCAGATGATTCCAAAACCAAGCCCCAGACACTGGTTAAAGTTGGTCATTGGGACATTTTTAATAGAGTCGACTGGTTGATCTCCAAGGCATTCCAAGTCAATCGGCAAATATTTCTGTAAAGAAAACAACGATAAGCCTTGCGTTCCTATTGTTTTTATTTGTCTCGCGCTGTTGGCAGTAGGTGCACCCAATTCAGCTGCCCTCCGTGCCGGGTAGGCGATGTGTTACCATTTTAAACCATTACATATGTCTGAAGGTACATTCCCATTCCCCCTACTTCCACCCAGCGCTACAACCAGCACTGCAGCTGTAATGAATGAGTAGGAAAGTGTATCAATAGGCTTGCATTGTTGTTATTATTAGCAGCTTGGGTCATTTTTTATATCAGGAATATTTCACTTTCTCTGGTGATAGGAGTAACAACATTCATTTGCTACTCGAGTTTCGACGTAAGGTAGAAGACAGTGTTCCTTTTCGGTCAGTGTCAGCGAAGGAAAGAGAATGTGGAGAGACATTGCGAGACGGACCCTCAGTTTGCTGCTCTCTCCCTGACCATCATAAAAAATACAAAAAGCTAATTGTTTAAATGGAAGCTCACTCAGCTGTACCTCACAAGTAATACAATAACTGATCTATTACCGGTGTGATCATATAGCCTACTTCAAATGTTGAAATATATATTTTTTAAATGGTCTGAGAAGAGGAACATTTACAGGGCAATTCAAGCATGGCCAATATGCAGTGATAATGTATTGGGCCTATAGCCTAATCACTACAGCACCATTTTTAATAGGTTAATGTTGCATAGGCTTGCACGTTTTTTAAGTCATGTAAACAAAGAAAATGGAACGGTACAGCTCGGCTTGCATTTTGACTCAGAATGTGATCTCGACTCAAAAAAGGTTGGTGACCACTGCACTACACTATAGCTAGACTATTTCAGTTGGGCTAGTCAGTGGGTTATGTTACCATATGTCACGCAACATCCCTCCCATAAAGATCCAGGCAGGTCTGGCGTCTGACCCCCGTGCTGCTCTGCACGGCCTGGACCGGGATGCCAAGCAGCCAGATTTATGTGCCTGGGATGATGAGAGGAGCTGGGTGGTTTTATGGAGGGGTTAGCCAAACATATGGACCTGAGATGATGAATGCACCCTGGTCAGAAGATATTAAAGTTATCCCTTATTCCTCTCTCCCTTTCTCTCGCCTCTATGTCCTGTCTGTCTTATGGGTACCAGGTGGAACGGTGAGGGATGGGGAAGCTGGGGAGTGGGAGACATCACCAGGCCTGGCCTTCAACAGCCCTCTCAGGCCCCTAGGGACCGTCCGACAGGGAATCCAGCGGCGTCAGACACTCAAAAAGACTCTTCTCTTCTTGAGCAGGGGAGTAAATAGAGAGAGAGGGAGAGACCTGTTGTCATTACTATGGCAGCCAGCAAAGCTGCGAGCACATCAAAAGTCGTGGCATTGAGATATAGGAAGAGAGAGAGAGAGAGAGAGAGAGAGAGAGAGAGAGAGAGAGAGAGAGAGAGAGAGAGAGAGAAAGAGTAAAGAGAGAGAGAGAGAAAGAGTAGAGAGGGAGAGAGTAGAGACAGAGTAAAGAGAGAGAGTAAATAGAGAGAGAGAGAGAGAGAGAGGGAGAGAGAGTAAATAGAGAGAGAGGGAGAGAGAGAAAGAGTAGAGAGAGAGAGAGAGAGAGAGAGAGGGAGAGAGAGAGAGAGAGAGAGACAGAGAGAGGGGGAGAGAGAGAGAGAGAGTAAAGAGAGAGAGTAAAGAGAGAGAGAGAGAGAGTAAAGAGAGAGAGAGAGAGAGAGAGGGAGAGAAAGAGTAAAGAGAGAGAAAGAGTAGAGAGAGAGGGAGAGAGAGAGTAAAGAGAGAGAGTAAAGAGAGAGAGAGATAGAGTAAAGAGAGAGAGAGAGAGAGAGAGAGGGAGAGAAAGAGTAAAGAGAGAGAAAGAGTAGAGAGAGAGGGAGAGAGAGAGTAAAGAGAGAGAGAGAGAAAGAGTAGAGAGAGAGAGAGAGAGAAAGAGTAGAGAGAGAGAAAGAGAGAGAGAGAGAGAGAGAGAGAGAGAGTGGAGAAAGAATGAGTAGAGAGAGTGAGAGAGAGAGGAAAAGACAGAAAAAGTAGAGAGAGAGAGGGAGAGAAAGTGTAGCGAGAGTAAAGAGAGAGAGGGAGAGAGAGTAAAGACAGAGAGAAAGAGTAAAGAGAGAGAGGGAGAGAGAGGGAAAGAGAGAGGGAGAGAGAGAGTAGAGAAAGGGAGAGAGAGAAGGGAGAGAGAGAAAGAGTAAAGAGAGAGAGAGGGAAAGAGAGAGGGAGAGAGAGAGAGAGAGAGTAAAGAGAGAGAGTAAATAGAGAGAGAGGGAGAGAGAGAAAGAGTAGAGAGAGAGAAAGAGTAGAGAGAGAGAGAGAGTAGAGAGAGAGGGAGAGAGAGAGTAAAGAGAGAGAGTAAAGAGAGAGAGAGAGAAAGAGAGAGAGAGAGAGGGAGAGAAAGAGAGGGAGAGGGGGGAGAGTAGAGAGAGAAAGAGAGAGAGAAAGAGAGGGAGAGAGTAGAGCGAGAGAGAGAGAGAGAGAGAGAGAGAGAGAGAGAGGGGGGGGAGAGTAGAGAGAGAAAGAGAGAGAGAGAGAGAGAGAGAGGGGGGGAGTAGAGAGAGAAAGAGAGAGAGAAAGAGAGGGAGAGAGTAGAGCGAGAGAGAGTCAGAGAGAGAGAAGGGCACAGAGCCTTTTCCTTTTATTGGAACCGACTGCAGCACAGCCAACATCACCTCTCCAGTCTCCACCCAACCAGGCACAACTTGGCAACACAGTACAAACAGAGAAAAAGCTTTTATATCTTGATGGTTTTTATCCTCTGTTCCAAATTAGAGTAATTACAGAGACATGTGGTGTTTTTCAAGCACAAGTCCTTCTGGGTAGTGTAGAGTTAATGGGCTGTGTGCAGGCCTCTCTGCACTGTTCTGTGGGGTCAATAGTTCTCTGTGGGGTCAATAGTCCAGAGTGGTGCAGTCTCCATTATGGGACTTAGTGACTGTCGACTTTGTGGCGATAGTTGCTGTCCCATGAGCCCCTATGGTGGTAGGGAAGGAGGAAGAACCCCCAATCATGTGGCCCTCCAGCCAGCTCCAGCAGAGGAAGAAGTGGTTGTGCATGGGCACTTAAGCTGGCCCCTCTGTTCACTATGTGTGGCTTTTGTCTATTCCAGACCTTAGCATGGGTTGTGTTAGTGTGTACAAGCAGCAGGGCTAAGTAAGCATTACAGCAGAGCCTAGCCGCACTGGGGAGTCCCAGTGATGTAGTGAGGAACCCAACCCTCCGGTTTAGTGCAGCAGTGAGCTGTGATCAAAGCCCAAAGAGAGAGAGAGAGAGAGAGAGAGAGAGGGGGGTCAGAGAAATGAGGATGCCTTGACAACTCCTGTTTGCAGTGAGCAGAGGAGATGAGAACCTCAGAACTCTAGTGAGTTAACACTATCCATGTGGGCCAGTGAACAGAGGAGAACCCCAGAACTCTAGTGAGTTAACACTATCCATGTGGGCCAGTGAGCAGAGGAGAACCCCAGAACTCTAGTGAGTTAACACTATCCATGTGGGCCAGCGAGCAGAGGAGAACCCCAGAACTCTAGTGAGTTAACACTATCCATGTGGGCCAGCGAGCAGAGGAGAACCCCAGAACTCTAGTGAGTTAACACTATCCATGTGGACCAGTGAGCAGAGGACAGGAGAACACCAGAACTCTAGTGAGTTAACACTATCCATGTGGGCCAGTGAGCAGAGGACAGGAGAACCCCAGAACTCTAGTGAGTTAACACCATCCATGTGGGCCAGTGAGCAGAGGAGAACCCCAGAACTCTAGTGAGTTAACACTATCCATGTGGGCCAGTGAACAGAGGAGAACCCCAGAACTCTAGTGAGTTAACACTATCCATGTGGGCCAGTGAACAGAGGAGAACCCCAGAACTCTAGTGAGTTAACACTATCCATGTGGGCCAGTGAACAGAGGAGAACCCCAGAACTCTAGTGAGTTAACACCATCCATGTGGGCCAGTGAACAGAGGACAGGAGAACCCCAGAACTCTAGTGAGTTAACACTATCCATGTGGGCCAGTGAGCAGAGGACAGGAGAACCCCAGAACTCTAGTGAGTTAACACCATCCATGTGGGCCAGTGAACAGAGGAGAACCCCAGAACTCTAGTGAGTTAACACTATCCATGTGGGTGAGTGAACAGAGGACAGGAGAACCCCAGAACTCTAGTGAGTTAACACTATCCATGTGGGCCAGTGAGCAGAGGAGAGGAGAACCCCAGAACTCTAGTGAGTTAACACTATCCATGTGGGCCAGTGAACAGAGGAGAACCCTAGAACTCTAGTGAGTTAACACTATCCATGTGGGCCAGTGAGCAGAGGAGAACCCCAGAACTCTAGTGAGTTAACACTATCCATGTGGGCCAGTGAGCAGAGGACAGGAGAACCCCAGAACTCTAGTGAGTTAACACTATCCATGTGGGCCAGTGAACAGAGGACAGGAGAACCCCAGAACTCTAGTGAGTTAACACTATCCATGTGGGCCAGTGAACAGAGGAGAACCCCAGAACTCTAGTGAGTTAACACTATCCATGTGGGCCAGTGAACAGAGGACAGGAGAACCCCAGAACTCTAGTGAGTTAACACTATCCATGTGGGCCAGTGAACAGAAGAGAACCCCAGAACTCTAGTGAGTTAACACTATCCATGTGGGCCAGTGAACAGAGGACAGGAGAACCCCAGAACTCTAGTGAGTTAACACTATCCATGTGGGCCAGTGAGCAGAGGAGAGGAGAACCCCAGAACTCTAGTGAGTTAACACTATCCATGTGGGCCAGTGAGCAGAGGAGAGGAGAACCCCAGAACTCTAGTGAGTTAACACTATCCATGTGGGCCAGTGAACAGAGGAGAACCCCAGAACTCTAGTGAGTTAACACTATCCATGTGGGCCAGTGAACAGAGGACAGGAGAACCCCAGAACTCTAGTGAGTTAACACTATCCATGTGGGCCAGTGAACAGAGGAGAACCCCAGAACTCTAGTGAGTTAACACTATCCATGTGGGCCAGTGAACAGAGGACAGGAGAACCCCAGAACTCTAGTGAGTTAACACTATCCATGTGGGCCAGTGAACAGAGGAGAACCCCAGAACTCTAGTGAGTTAACACTATCCATGTGGGCCAGTGAACAGAGGAGAACCCCAGAACTCTAGTGAGTTAACACTATCCATGTGGGCCAGTGAGCAGAGGAGAGGAGAACCCCAGAACTCTAGTGAGTTAACACTATCCATGTGGGCCAGTGAGCAGAGGAGAGGAGAACCCCAGAACTCTAGTGAGTTAACACTATCCATGTGGGCCAGCGAGCAGAGGAGAACCCCAGAACTCTAGTGAGTTAACACTATCCATGTGGGCCAGTGAGCAGAGGACAGGAGAACCCCAGAACTCTAGTGAGTTAACACTATCCATGTGGGCCAGCGAGCAGAGGAGAGGAGAACCCCAGAACTCTAGTGAGTTAACACTATCCATGTGGGCCAGTGAACAGAGGAGAACCCCAGAACTCTAGTGAGTTAACACTATCCATGTGGGCCAGTGAACAGAGGACAGGAGAACCCCAGAACTCTAGTGAGTTAACACTATCCATGTGGGCCAGTGAACAGAGGACAGGAGAACCCCAGAACTCTAGTGAGTTAACACTATCCATGTGGGCCAGTGAACAGAGGAGAACCCCAGAACTCTAGTGAGTTAACACTATCCATGTTGGCCAGTGAACAGAGGAGAACCCCAGAACTCTAGTGAGTTAACACTATCCATGTGGGCCAGTGAGCAGAGGAGAGGAGAACCCCAGAACTCTAGTGCGTTAACACTATCCATGTGGGCCAGTGAACAGAGGAGAACCCCAGAACTCTAGTGAGTTAACACTATCCATGTGGGCCAGTGAGCAGAGGAGAGGAGAACCCCAGAACTCTAGTGAGTTAACACTATCCATGTGGGCCAGCGAGCAGAGGAGAACCCCAGAACTCTAGTGAGTTAACACTATCCATGTGGGCCAGTGAGCAGAGGACAGGAGAACCCCAGAACTCTAGTGAGTTAACACTATCCATGTGGGCCAGCGAGCAGAGGAGAGGAGAACCCCAGAACTCTAGTGAGTTAACACTATCCATGTGGGCCAGTGAGCAGAGAAGAGGAGAACCAGGACACACAGTTTAGTTTCTGTCATTATTTTCTTTCTCTCCCTCATCACGAGACACACACACTACACAATTCCTAAGTCACTAATATGCTGACACACATGCAGAGACACACACACACACACACACACACACACACACACACACACACACACACACACACACACACACACACACACACACACACACACCAACCCTGTAACACACACACACACACACACACACACACAGACCAACCCTGTAACACACACACATACCAACCCTGTAACACACTCACACACCAACCCTGTAACACACTCACACACCAACCCTGTAACACACACACACATACACACATACCCTGTAACACACACACACACACCAACCCTGTAACACACTCACACACCAACCCTGTAACACACACACACATACACACATACCCTGTAACACACACACAGTCCAACCCTGTAACACACACACACACACCAACCCTGTAACACACACACACATACCAACCCTGTAACACACTCACACACCAACCCTGTAACACACACACACACCAACCCTGTAACACACACACACACCAACCCTGTAACACACACACACCAACCCTGTAACACACACACACACCAACCCTGTAACACACACACACACCAACCCTGTAACACACACACACACCAACCCTGTAACACACACACCAACCCTGTAACACACACACACCAACCCTGTAACACACACACACACCAACCCTGTAACACACACACCAACCCTGTAACACACACACCAACCCTGTAACACACACATACCAACCCTGTAACACACACACAGACCAACCCTGTAACACACACACACATACCAACCCTGTAACACACACACACACACCAACCCTGTAACACACACACACACCAACCCTGTAACACACACACCAACCCTGTAACACACACACCAACCCTGTAACACACACACACCAACCCTGTAACACACACATACCAACCCTGTAACACACACACACACATACCAACCCTGTAACACACACACACATACCAACCCTGTAACACACACACACACACCAACCCTGTAACACACACACACACCAACCCTGTAACACACACACACATACCAACCCTGTAACACACACACACACACCAACCCTGTAACACACACACAGTTCAACCCTGTAACACACACACACACCAACCCTGTAACACACACACACACACACCAACCCTGTAACACACACACAGTCCAACCCTGTAACACACACACATACCAACCCTGTAACACACACACACACAAACCCTGTAACACACACACATACCAACCCTGTAACACACACACAGACCAACCCTGTAACACACACACAGACCAACCCTGTAACACACACACACCAACCCTGTAACACACACACACACCAACCCTGTAACACACACACACACACCAACCCTGTAACACACACACACACCAACCCTGTAACACACACACACACCAACCCTGTAACACACACCCACATACCAACCCTGTAACACACACACACACACACACCAACCCTGTAACACACACACTCACAAAGAGGCAAATTAGGACAGATGATGCTGTTGTAAGAGTAAACACATAGCTTCATAGTCTGAGAGCTTCCAGACAGAACACTTTGTCTTTTCTCAGCGACCACAAGGCTCCTAATTTGAGTGTTTCCAGCAGCATCTTGTCTGGTGGGGCTGGGGGGGAGGCCCCCAAAAATAGGGCTGTGATGATACCAGTATTGCAATTTGTTATTCATGGCAAATATGAAAACAGGAAGCAGACCAAACTCTTCTGTCCTTTAAAAACCTGATGTAGGTAAAGTATTGTGTGCTGTAGCTTGGGAAATAAATACATGTGACTCTGCATGACAACATAATGATGGTTGTTTCCAACATTAGAGCTGTTTTCCCAACATTAGGGCTGTTTCGTGTGTTGTTTTCTTGCCACGATACTAATGAGTAAAGCTATACTGGTATTGTCCTATTCCCTACCCAGAAGCCCAAAAGGTGTGATTGGGTAACACACAGGGTGAGAAGGGAGAGGAGACAGGCCTCTTACCCAAGACTACTAACTAAGTAATGAGTGGAGAAGGTTTTATCCCTCTCTGTACTGACCTCCTGCCTGCTAAAGGTGTTATCCTTCTCTGTACTGACCTCCTGCCTACTAAAGGTGTTATCCTTCTCTGTACTGACCTCCTGCCTGCTAAAGGTGCTATCCTTCTCTGTACTGACCTCCTGCCTACTAAAGGTGTTATCCCTCTCTGTACTGACCTCCTGCATACTAAAGATATTTTAACTCTCTGTACTGACCTCCTGCCTACTAAAGGTGTTATCCCTCTCTGTACTGACCTCCTGCCTGCTAAAGGTGTTATCCTTCTCTGTACTGACCTCCTGCCTACTAAAGGTGTTATCCTTCTCTGTACTGACCTCCTGCCTACTAAAGGTGTTATCCCTCTCTGTACTGACCTCCTGCCTGCTAAAGGTGTTATCCTTCTCTGTACTGACCTCCTGCCTACTAAAGGTGTTATCCTTCTCTGTACTGACCTCCTGCCTACTAAAGGTGTTATCCCTCTCTGTACTGACCTCCTGCCTACTAAAGGTGTTATCCCTCTCTGTACTGACCTCCTGCCTACTAAAGGTGTTATCCTTCTCTGTACTGACCTCCTGCCTACTAAAGGTGTTATCCTTCTCTGTACTGACCTCCTGCCTACTAAAGGTGTTATCCCTCTCTGTACTGACCTCCTGCCTACTAAAGGTGTTATCCCTCTCTGTACTGACCTCCTGCCTACTAAAGGTGTTATCCTTCTCTGTACTGACCTCCTGCCTACTAAATGTGTTATCCCTCTCTGTACTGACCTCCTGCCTACTAAAGGTGTTATCCTTCTCTGTACTGACCTCCTGCCTACTAAAGGTGTTATCCCTCTCTGTACTGACCTCCTGCCTACTAAAGGTGTTATCCCTCTCTGTACTGACCTCCTGCCTACTAAAGGTGTTATCCTTCTCTGTACTGACCTCCTGCCTACTAAAGATATTTTAACTCTCTGTACTGACCTCCTGCCTGCTAAAGGTGTTATCCTTCTCTGTACTGACCTCCTGCCTACTAAAGGTGTTATCCTTCTCTGTACTGACCTCCTGCTTGCTAAAGGTGTTATCCTTCTCTGTACTGACCTCCAGATCCCGGTTCATTACCGGGCTGTGTCGCAGCGGGCCGCAACCGGGAGACCCATGAGGCGGCACACAATTGGCCCAGGGTCGTCCGGGTTAGGGAGGGTTTGGCCGGCAGGGATGTCCTTGTCTCATCGCGCAGTAGCGACTCCTGTGGTGGGCCTGGCGCAGTGCACGCTGACCAGGTCGCTAGGTGTACGGTGTTTCCTCCGACACATTGGTGCAGCTGGCTCCCGGGTGAAGTGGGCCTTGTGTTAAGAAGCAGTGCGGCTTGGTTGGGTTGTGTTTCGGAGGACGCATGGCTCTCGACCTTCGCCTCTCCCAAGTCCGTACGGGAGTTGCAGCGATGAGATAAGACTGTAACTACCAATTGGATATGACCAAACCATAAAAAAATGAAAGAGTTCTATCACAAATGGACGCAGGTTTGAAAAGGTCAGACACTAAGTAAATGTGCTGCTCCAGTAGACAATCATATATCAATAACAGGGGTAGTGTTTTAACAAGAGAAGTTTACTGGTCGGCCAGATGGAAAAATATCCCTTTTTTGGGGTATTTCTCTCTCCTCAAAGCTGTTCAATGATATCAAACTAATCCTCCCTGACAGTTATATTCCAGGAGGAAATTAATTGAGGGTGATGCATTTCATCTGGTTGGATTTACAGTCATCTGAATGAGTGTGTCTGTCCTCAGTCATACACTGCACTCAGCTGATATATAGTTTGTGGAGAAATAATTAAAGTTATTCTTATTGAAGAGAAGCCACTTACTTAGAAGTGAATAACACGTCAGTTTGGATCACTTGTTATTCAGCAATAATGGAATTGCTGTGTGTGTGTGTGTGTGTGTGTGTGTGTGTGTGTGTGTGTGTGTGTGTGTGTGTGTGTGTGTGTGTGTGTGTGTGTGTGTGTGTGTGTGTGTGTTTCACCCATAGTGTTAAAGAGAGGGAGTTCTTCAAACAACAGACACAACATGGCAGACAAACAGTGTCTAGGCTTTATGTCTGTGTGGTGTGATTTGAGATGCCGTGCAAAATGATTATTGGCTAAAGATGGATATGCTTCACATTGTGTTGTGTAACTATGATGGCTATCCATGCATACTCATTCTCCTCCAAGATAGTCAAGTCCCCGGAAGAGACCAAAGCCATGCCCTTCAAATATAATACTACACGCTTACAGCAAACCACATAGGTTCCCTAAAGGTTGGTATTACATTGTAATAAGAGTAGTGAGTCTAGCAGTGTGGCGAAGAGAGAGAGTTGAGGGACTCCAGCAAAGGCTAATGCTTTTACTGCAGGATTCTGAAGTGTAAAAAAGGGTATTGGAGTTTTGATTGGAAACAAATGTCAGGACAGATGGATTTGGCTGGAGGAGATGGGGTCTCCCACAGGCAACGGAGAGAGACATAGTCTGGGTCTGGGACGGGCTGGGAAGGAGCGAGAGGGAGAAAGAGGGGGGGGGCAAGGGGTTAGAAAACCATCTGACACCGACCCTCATCTCACACTCTGAACCATCCATCAATGTGGCATACTGTATTACACACACCTTAGTATACTGTATTACATCAATGTGGTATACTGTATTACACACTCTTGTCTCTCTCTCTCTGTCTCTCTCTCTCTCTGTCTCTCTCTGTCTCTTGCTCTCTCTCTTTCTCTGTCTCTCTGTCTCTCTCTCTGTCTCTCTCTGTCTGTCTCTCTCTCTCTCTGTCTCTCTCTCTCTGTCTCTCTCTCTGTCTCTCTCTCGCTCTCTGTCTCTCTCTCTGTCTCTCTCTCTCTGTCTCTCTGTCAAATTCAAATTCAAATTCAAAAATATAAAAATCTAAATATGGAAAATGAAACTATAACTGACTTATAGTGCTAACTAAATAACGGTCATCTTCACCATTACATCAGTACTACAACTACTATCATCATTACCACTACTACTACCACCACCATCACTAAACTGCTATCATTACCACTACCACCCATACCACTACAATTTGGAATGATAAACAACAATAATAATAGTAATAACAATAATAGTAATAATAAGTAAGTTACTGCTTACTATGCAGATGTTATTATTCAGTGTCCCTCAGGCTATGGCAGGCAAATACATATCTGGCTGCAAGAGGAACCATTGCTCCTTCGCCCATGAGTATTTTTAGGTTTTTCCTCTGGGTTTAATAAGTTAAAATTTGGAATAAATGTAGTCATTTCTGTGAATAATGAATCTCTTTGTGAGGAATATTTCTCACAGTAAAGGAGAAAGTGCATCTCTGTCTCTACCTCCCCTGTCGTGCAGTGACCACATACAGGCTCCTCTTTGGGTAGCCATGTCTTGTCACGGTAGTCTGAAGGATCGGACCAAAATGCAGCGTGTTCGTAGTTCCACATATTTATTTATTCCGTGAAACTAAATGCAAGACACTAAATACTTGAAACACAAAAAACAACAAACCGTGACCAGAGAGGAAAACACACTACTCAAAAGATA